>NW_005434617.1:237457-239325 GCF_000315625.1 Guillardia theta CCMP2712
CAACATCATGGATCTCACTTGGGCTTCGAGTGATGAATCTAGCGACGATGAGGAGGTATGATGATGATGATGATGATGATGATGACGACGACGACGACGACGATGATGATGATGATGATGATGATGACGACGACGACGACGACGATGATGATGATGATGATGATGACGACGACGACGACGACGATGATGATGATGATGATGACGATGACGATGACGATGACGATGACGATGACGATGACGATGACGATGACGATGACGATGATGATGAGAATGACGGCAAGGATTCTACATCACATCAGTGCGCTACTCCTTGACACGTGTTGCACTAGGACAATCGAGTTGTCCACATCCTCAGCACTGAGGACCAAATCCCGGACGGACAGGAAGGTGCAAACATGATCACCTCCGCCATGAAGATCAACGTAGAGGAGGAGAACTCCCGCAGGAGGGAGGAGGAGGAGGAGGAGGAGGAGGAGGAGGAGAGGAGGAGGGAGAGAGAGGCAGAGGACTCGGAGAAGGGCAAGGGTCAGGCTGGCCAAGCGCTGCCACCTGCCGCTATTCGCACCCCAGATGCTAAGAAACCAGAGATAGGGGAGGATGTCGAAGAGGCGCATGTAAGTGTTGGGAGGGCAACGGGAGAGGACGGAGGGGAACGAGGGCAAGGGAACGGGAGGGGAGGGAGGAGGGAGGGAGGACGGAGAGAGGACGGAGAGAGGACGGAGAGAGGAGGGAGCGAGGAGGGAGGGAGGAGGGAGAGAGGAGGGAGGGAGGAGGGAGGGAGGAGAGAGAGAAGAGGAGGCGAAGGAGGAGGGATGTAGGGAAGGGATAGAAGGAAGACGGGTAGACGGAGGGAGGGAAGAGAGGGAGGGATCAAATGTTACATGGGTGCGGGGCGGATGAAAAATTCCTCGTAGGTGACCTGGACAAGGGAGTGGTGGGAGGAGGAGCAGAATTCAACAGCAGCTCGAGCATGCTGGAGTTTGAGGAGGTAGAGAATGTCCACCTTCCCCTTCCTCCTACCGTACAAACAGACCTCTTCCTCGTCCTCGTCCTCGTCCTCGTCCTCGTCCTCGTCCTCTTCCTCGTCCTCGTCCTCGTTTCATGTATCGGCTTTGACGGAAAGTCAAGTTTATCCTTCAGACATGCTCGCCTCATCCCTGTGCGGGTAAGAGGAGGCGGAAAAGTTGAGATAGTGGAGGAGGAGGAGGAGGAGGAGGAGGAGGAGGAGGAGGAGGAGGAGGAGGAGGCATGACTTCAAGTGCAGGAGCTGAGGATGAGCTTGGAGCTGATCGTCAGGCTTGCTAATGACGAGGATACGGAGAATGCCGCGACCTGGGCGCTACTTGCCCTCGATCGATAGATCCCTTCCTCTCCTCCCTGCCCTTTTCCTTCCTCCTCCTCCCCCCTTCCTTTCCCTTCCTCCTCCTCCTTGCATCCTCCTCTACCCCACTTACTCCTCCCAGCCCCCCTCACTCCTCTTCCTCCATTTCCTCCTCCCGCTCTTCCTCCCCTCCTCGTCCTCGTCCTTGTTCTGATTCGTGTTCTCCTCCCTTTGTCCTCCCCCCGCCCCCGCTTCTCCTCAGAACGTCATCGCGTTCAACTGGTGCAGCGTGACAGGAAACCCTGTCTCCTTCATGGGCTGGTTGTGCCTCACCATCCCTTACTGTGGTATCCTCTTGCTGGCTGCATGGTACATCATCCGCTTCCGGTATCCTCCCCAGCTGAGGACCCTACAGATCTCAGAGCTGACACGAGAGCAGCCGAGGATGAACTCTGTCACAGGTCCTGGCCTTGGGCGTCACAACTGCACTGTCGTGGCGTGGGCATTTTGGAAGCCTCTCGATCTCGAGCCGATCTTCGGCTCCATG
>NW_005434617.1:245916-291777 GCF_000315625.1 Guillardia theta CCMP2712
CAACAACAACAACAACAACAACAACAACAACAACAACAACAACAACAACAACAACAACAACAACAACAACAACAACAACAACAACAACAACAACAACAACAACAACAACAACAACAACAACAACAACAACAACAACAACAACAACAACAACAACAACAACAACAACAACAACAACAACAACAACAACAACAACAACAACAACAGCTGCAGCGACAACAAAGTCAACATTTGACTTTGTCAAATGTTGGGACATGTCAAATGTTGGGTCAACATTGACTCACCAACAACTTGGCGCACATCGTTATGCTGAGCTTGAGCGGAGGTTGTATGCTCAGCTCCTGGCAGCGGCGCATCAAGGCGCCCGTCTTGGCAAGGAGGGTCTCCGAGAACAGTCTTGCCCTACAGTCATCCCCTGAAGTACACATGACGTTCATCAGCTTCAGGGCATGCAACTGATGGACGTTTCCTCTTGACAGGCAGGACAGTAAGACAGACTCAAGGCCTCTCTCGACCATCTCCATGTGCAGACTCGGAGCTCGCTGCGCCAGGTTGACCATGGCGATCATCGCATGGTTGCTCAGTGGATCACTCACTTGACTCTCCTGGTTGCCTGCGCTTCGCACCACCTTGAGCAGCAGCTCCACGAGCGGTAGTGAGCTCTTGCTGTCTGCCTGCAGAGCTGGGATAAGGTTGATGATACACTTGAGCACGTCACACTTGAACTCCTCCTGCGCCTCCTTCTCCTCCTGCTCCTCCTTCTCCTCCTCTCCCCCAGGGCCCGGCGCGCGACAGTGGTAAAACCCCAGCAGGAGGTCAAGCATGTGAGCCTCGACGGCCCTGCTCCTCAAATCTCCATCTTCACACAGCGTCGCGACGAGGTTGATGACCCTGTGCAAGACTCGATGCCTTGCTGCTGACGGCGGGTCGTCCTTGTCCAACCCAACCAGCCCACCTGCTTTCTTCACCATGGCGTCTAACAGCTCAACACTCGCCATCTTCTCTCTCTCGCTCGAGAGCTGCATCTTCGACATGTACTCTTGCAGCATTGCAAGAGTCTCGTTGTCATTGAGACCGTCGAAATCCCTAGCAGGAGAGCTCATTGGACCCAAGAAGGGGAGGGGTCCCGAGATCAGCGGAGGGGGCAGGAGCCGGTTGAACTCGCTTACTTGTTCGATGCCAACAATCCTTCAGATCTCATGGACTCCGCTGACATTGCTTCCTCTCCCCTCCTCTCCCGTCTTCTCCTTCCCGCATCGCCCTTGCCAGCAATGTCCCTTCCTTCATGGCTGTCGGGGAGAGCACAGGGTTGAGTAAAATGCTTTTAGTACAGCAAAACTTGACTACCCCACCCACGTTCATCTCACTCTTTCTAACCCAATATATGATATACCTCATATGGTAGGAAAATATACCGGTACTTCAAGTACCCCACCTACAAAATTGAGAATTTTTCATTCTGCTCTGTAAACAAGTCCGCCTCAACTATTATGAAAGAATGAATCATAAGGCAGAAAGCTTTAAAAGGCATGTCGACATCGGATTGCCGATGGGGGCAGCACAGGATCGATGGGAACTGGCCAGGGTGGAGGAGAGCAGTACGAAGACAGAGTTGGACGAGGAGCAGGCAGCAGGCAGCAGGCAGCAGGCAGCAGGCAGCAGGCAGCAGGCAGCAGGCAGCAGGCAGCAGGCAGCAGGCAGCAGGCAGCAGGCAGCAGGCAGAGAATAGGTCAAGTTTCCGGTGGTTGTCGA
This sequence comes from Guillardia theta CCMP2712, assembly GCF_000315625.1. Classification (NCBI taxonomy): domain Eukaryota; class Cryptophyceae; order Pyrenomonadales; family Geminigeraceae; genus Guillardia; species Guillardia theta. Next base: position 247,666 of record NW_005434617.1, read on the forward strand.
GTCCTCAAGGGCTCAAGGCCGAGGGGGTCATGCTTGAACTACCGCCTCCCAGCTCTTGGGACATGCTGGCCTACTACCTCAACTTGCTTCCTCTCGCTCTAGCTGCAGCATGGCGGGCAGTGTTCTGGTCATTGGGTATACGAATGTGCATCCTATCCTCTCCTCCGGAGAAGCGATGGGAAGAGGGGGAGAGCTGTGCAGGATGTCCGAGGTACGTGAGCAAGCCTCTCGCGCGACAGGCGGGGAGGGGGAAGGAAATTTCTGCCATCACCTTGCTTCTAGTCGAGAGGAGGGTGTATCACTTCCCCCACACTCACGGGAGGCTGTTCCCGGATCACATCCGAGGTGTAGCAGACATCTTGCAGCAGTGGAATCAGCCGCACGAGATCTGCATGGCGGGGTTGTTTCATTCGTGCTACGCAACCGAGATGTTCCCGTAAGACAGCGAGTCAGGATCGCACTCCCTACTGAGAGGAGCATGTTGACAGATGGAAGCTCTTCTCGCTCACCGAGAGATCGAGGCTGCAAGAAACCCTCGGGCAAGAGGTGGAAGAGATCGTCTTCCTGTACTGCACATGCTCGCAGAACGGCATCTATCGGCAGGTGAAGAGCCTCATGCGACGTGGGCAGGACATCCCAGCGGAGGGGTTGTAAGTTCCGTTCCCTCCTCTCCTCCAGCCTTGAGCTCTTCCTACTCAGCCTGGTCACCAACTATTACACCGGGCAACAGTGCTATCTCCCTCACAAGCTCGCAGCCAAGGTTCTAGTCGTGCTGGGTGAGATGACGTGGAGAGGCTGTCACGTCTTGCTCACCGTGCCTGCAGGGGCGGACTTGATGGAGCAGGATCCATTCTTTGACCTCTACCTGTCGTGCGCGTGCTTGAAGATCGCGTCGAGGCACCTCCAGGTAACGTCTGGACATGGCGATGGTTGAGACTGATGCGGGACCGGCAGGAAACTCCTCGCCTCGTCTCCCTGCTCGATCGGGCTGGGTTCTTCCAGAAGAATGAGAAGGAGGTTCTTCAATCTGCTACCCACCATGGAGGTGCTAAGCTTGCATCCCTAGGTCAGAGAAGTGTCGAAGGCGGCCAAGAAAGCACTGTCAGAGGCCTTCAGCAGCACAAGATCCGCGAGCGGACAAGATGAGCTGCAAGCCAGATTGACGAAACTTCACCGGCAAGCCCCATGGCTTTTCGAAGGAGCAGTCGAGTTGAGCAGACTGACTGACGAAGCACTCAGCGACGAGGAGAGGTGAGAGGAATCGTCATCAGATATGTGCCGACTTGTTCGCATTCGCATATGATGCACTCTTTTGTTCTTGATATCCGATGGTGATCGATTTCATGCTTCCGTACCTGCGATCCAACAACTCTTCCAATTTCCTCGTGTCTGTCAACTGCCATGTTCGCTGTCCACATTCTCCTTCTCCTTCTGCAACTCTGCATCCCTTGTTTGCCTCCTCAGTCTGTCGTCTTGCAAGAGGGCACGTAAGAGCTCTTGCTCACCGGCAATGCAGGCTGATCTCGAGGCAATGGAGCGAAGCGTGGGGGACGAGGTGGTCGCGTCCCTCAACCGCCATGGAAACACGGCGGTATGCTGAGACCTCATTGCTTCGACAGACATGAACAATCGAGCATGCTGATGATGCTGTGGAAAACACGCATGTCAGTTACATAAATCGATAGAGAGGCTCAATGTGCCATGTCGATGCGAATCATAGACTTTCAACAATGACTGTTCAAGTCTGTCCATGACACATTCCACTTTTTGTCTCGGACTTGGAAGTGAAATGCGAGGCTCAAATTAAGAAGACAACTTGTTTAACATCTTACTTTACAAGAAACGTATTGTACACAGGCAGCAAAGGGCTTCCCTACTACCAGTTAGATCATCTCCAAGAGATTAGATTGGGACATCTTTCGAGCCACAATACTCGCGTAGAATCGGCTCCCACTGCTTCTCTTCATCAGCTGCAGGTTCGACTGGCTGCCACGAGGCGTGCTTGCTCCAGTGTTGGTTGGGGACGGGCTTCGTCTGACGGGGGACGGGCTTCGCCTTGAGCGATCATCCGATGTCGGGCTCGGTGACTTTCTCATAGTGTCAGTTCTCAACCTCTGATGCATGGTTGTCTGTTGCTTGACAGCGACGTTGACTGTGACGTTCTGGCGCTTCTTCTCTTCAATCTTCCTCCGTTTCTTCTGAAGCAAACCAACGAAGAATGCAATAACTACAAAGGCTGAGACCATCACCATTATCAACCCCCAAGCCCAGTTCCTCTCATCGTTGAAGCGTTGGATTTCGTCCTGAAGCTTTTCTTTGAACGCTTGGTCATGAATGTGATGGTAAGTGGCAAAAGGGTGGCTCAACGAAGCTTCCATAATCACTGGGTGACAGTAGAAATCCGCAGTAGAAATAGAAAGTCTGAGAAGAAGGAAGAAAGCAGAGGAGAAGTAAGAGTGATTGAGGAGATTTAGGACAGGGATTCACTTGATATGCCTGAAAGTAGCCAAGGAGGAAAAGATTGCTTCTGCTTATTCTCCGTCCTCTCACGCTCGCCCTCCGTTCTCGTTGGCTTTTCTACCCTCGCTGGCCCCCTACAAAGATATTAACCACCCTACCCTTTTGATATACATATCTACTGACCATTGATACCCCACCCCCAGATGTATTTCCATGATCACAGATAACCCACCTTTTCTAGGAGATAAACAGGGGTACTGAAGTACCCTACCTCTACAGTATATCCCAACCGATTTCTGGTGCAGCCCACCCCCCAGGTTCCGTCGATTCGCTTCGTCCTCTGCTTTGCTCCAAATCTCGAAAACCACATCCTTTCGGTATATCAAGATCTCCCGGTACCACCCACCCCCCACAGCGAGAAGCGCTATGGAGTCACACTATACCTGTAGCATGAATATTTCTCAATTGGGATGATATCAAATATTGGGATACATCGAATGCTCTCAACTAGGTCAGCGAGATTGGGTAGGTGCGGAATAGGAAAACCGACAACTGTTGGCGCTTCCGGACTCTCGGAACGATCCTGTGCTGACATAACTGCGTGATCCGGGATCAATTAAAACAGTTATTATATTTTTGATGACAGTCTATGTGGATCAAATGTAGTCTTTTCACCTTGACAGTACGTAATGCGGCCATTACAAAGTTTTCATTCCGAGACTATCGAGGACATGACGTTCCAAAGGGTCAGCCAATTAGCTGAGAGGCCCGGCGTCACTGCAAAGTGCAATTGTTGGTTCGGAACGCGCTGACGGATCTCTTGAGATACTGATTGTATCTCGTGACGTATCCGTCAGCATGTTGTCAGCATTAGCAGTGTAACTGTAGTAATCATCCGGATATATCCGACAGGACTGCCTTGCTGACACGCAATCTTCAGATGCTGGTATATCTCACGAGCTGAGTATAGTAAAAAAAGGGCAACTGTGGTAAACTCATATCAATTCATTGGCTCTCTGGCCTGGGCGACGGAACCCGTGCGCCACGATGGAGCCGACACCGCTCAGCCCCCTCCCCTCCCACCATCCCCTCGACGACCACCAAGCCATCAGATACGCCCTCCGTAGCGACATGCAGCGCCTCGAGACCGAGAGGACGCTGCTGATCTGGGGGATCATGCTCGCGACGGCTACGGTGATCGCAGTGCTTCTGGGGTACATCTACGCGGGCCTGCACGAGCGGAGACGCAAGGACGTTCGACCGAAGAGGCTGGCGAGCTACAGGCTGAGCGAGGAGGAGACTATGGGATGGGCAAGGCTGGAGGGCGAGAAGAGGTCACCCAGCCCGGCGGGTGAGGAGCAGATGCCGAGGACACAACGCAGAGTATCTCCGAGGGGAGGGGGAGGTGTGCCAGGGATAGTGAGGACGAGCAGCGGGAGCCGATACTACGCGAGCCTGGTCAGTCGGAAGGTGATGATGAGATCATAATCGTCTAAAAAACTCTGTAAACTATTTTATTGTTTCGATTAAACCTGGGGATAGTTGTTGCGACAAGCTCTTAGAATATCTGATGTTTGTGCATGGATGATCAAAATTTGAAGGGCCCTCGCACATCAAGCGGAACTGAGACCAGAACCGTGATCAGTCCGTGCAAAGTGTGCGATTGACATTCATCCTCAAGCTAGTCATGCAGATGCAGTCTCAAAGGTAAGCCAAGCTGGAGCAAAATGCATTAGAAGTTCACTCCTGTGGTCACCAAGACATAGCGACTCCCGAGGTTGGTTGCCTCTTCTCCTACTTAGTGTGATGTGAAACAGCAACGATCAAGCAGCTTACAAGATGTGAGAACACGAGAATGATGAGACGACCTTGTGATACCGCATGCCAGCATGAGCAACCATTCTGACCCTTTACTCAAAGTTAAGTTAAAATCGGTACGAGGCACGTACAAAGGCAGGTGAACCTCTCCCGGAGCCGATTGGGGCAAGTTGACCGGCACACCCGCCGAGAGTTCCGGCGGAAATATCCGGGGAGTCGGATACTTCCGATGCTGTAGTAAAAAAACTGGTACAGTAAAGAAAAGGTACAGTTTAGACTCGTGACACACTCGCTCACCCTCCCTCCCTCCCTCCCTCTCTTCACACTCCCTCCCTCCCTCCCTCACTCACTCACTCACTCACTCACTCACTCCACACGCCCTCCATCCATCCATCCATCCACCCTCCCTCCATCAACCCTCCCTCCCTCACTCCCTCCCGCTCTTCACACTCCCTTACTCAAGGCTCTGGTATGGAACCTTCGCCGCTCAGCCCCCTCCCCTCCCACCATCCCCTCGACGACCACCAAGCCATCAGATACGCCCTCCGTAGCGACATGCAGCGCCTCGAGACCGAGAGGACGCTGCTGATCTGGGGGATCATGCTCGCGACGGCTACGGTGATCGCAGTGCTTCTGGGGTACATCTACGCGGGCCTGCACGAGCGGAGACGCAAGGAAGCTCGACCGAAGAGGCTGGCGAGCTACAGGCTGAGCGAGGAGGAGACTATGGGATACAGGAGGGCAAGGCTGGAGGGCGAGAAGAGGTCACCCAGCCCGGCGGGGGAGGCGGCACAAAGGAGGGCATCATCTGGGGGCTCTCCAAGGGGGGGGGGAGGTGTGCCAGGGATGGTGAGGACGAGCAGCGGGAGCCGATACTACGCGAGCCTGGTCAGTCGGAAGGTGATGATGAGATCATAAGGTTGCGAAGGTGGAACGATGGAGAAGAGGAGGCTTCAAAACGGATTCAATAACATTTTGTGCAAACTTGTATCGGACCCCCTGACTCAGTGACGAAAAATCATTTGTACATCTCAATAAACCACTAAACGTTTGAATGAACTTCTCCCAGTCTACGAGATATTGTTGCTCTTCACGAAATTCTTCAGCAGTATGAGAGTTCAATCAATGGTATGATCAAAATCTTGTCCATCTTCTTCAACTCCGTTACAATCACAAAGCAAAGCGATACCTTGTTATCGTTATGAATATTCACCAGAACCATTTTCTACATCATCAAATCTATCATCCTCAACAAAAAAAACTCGTTATCATGATAACAACTTTTTACATAACCCTCCATTCATCTAATTCGAACGATCATCAAATTTTCCATATTCGTTGTCTTGTTGTTGTCATGCTTGACTTCTGTGTCATCTATCAATCATAATCAATACTATCCTTGTGGACAGAAAAAGTAAATGATCATTCCTATCTTTGACAACCTCCTTCCAGCGCACCATCAGACAACTGATTCCTCTGTCATCAAACAGCTGAAGTTCTGAAACCAATCGTTCAGGAATGTTGTGACTTGGAATGACACTCTCGCTCAACTTCCCTGCCTCTCCCGCCCCTTTCTTCTTTACATCTTCCCATCTGTCTTCCCTGTTCCTTTCCAACCCTGTCTGTCTCACTTTCATTCGTTCTCTCCCAACCTCCCTGACGCAGACAATCTGTCCTCTTCCAAAAATGCAGCAACCCCTTTCGCCTTCACATCCTCCCCCAAATCTCCTTCTCTCTCCCTCTCTTCAGGGATCTCATACTGCAGTACTCACACATAAGAAGTACGCGTGGCCCTCTCTCATCGTCAAACAGTAAAGAATAAGTGATTTTGCACTATCGCAACTCTCAGCCGGACACAGATCAATGAAATGGCTACTTATCATTGCAGCTAAAGCTCTTTGGATCGTCACCATCGTTCTCCTGTATTGACATGAGGGATGGCGCTCAGAATTCCTGCGACCGAGCAGAGCGACCATGCAAACTTTCTTATGCTTTTCTGAACCTCTTGAAAGGTAGGACATCACACAAACAAAGTCATCCATCAGAATATACTTGTATCAGCCGATGCCTTGCTCCTGACAACACCGCCAGCATGGAGTTAAGCCATTTATTCCCCAAAAACATAACGACCTACGAGCTCTCGGTTTCACTCAAAAATGCTTACTTCCTCTTGAGGGTGGAGATGGTCTGCTGGAGGACGGAGTCGGCGGTGGCAGCAGAGACCTCGATCTTGACGGACTGGGCCTTGACGAGCATCTCGTCGTCCTGGGAGTTGGCCTTGGCGCCGGTGTACTCCTTGTTGGCGTGGGCGGTGCATCCCCTGTGGTCGAAGACGGTGATGACGGGGGCGCGTCCGGACTTGTCCATGGCCATGGAGAGGGAGGTGGCCGGGGAGCGAAGGCGGGGAGCAGGAGTGGAAGGAGCGAAGGCGGCGGCAGAGCCGATGAGAGCAGCGAAGGCAACGGAGCGCATGGCAGTGGATGACGCCGCTTTTTCTTCAATGCTTTTATAGCCCCAATGTCCCACCCCCACCCTCACTCTAGCACTGGAGAAATGAAGGGTGGTTGCATAAGGGGGTGGATGAGCGTCCGAACCGAATGGTCGGAAGAAGGGGGACGGGCCGCGGGGGTGGGTAGAAAAAGGAAATAGGGTAGGTGGTGACGGTGGTCTCGAATCTTCCCTAGCACCCTTTGTTTGTTCGATGTTGATCTAGGTAGGGTAGCCCCAAGATTGTTTGAAGAGTTTGAAAAAACGTGTTTTGAAGAAAATAGTAACGTGACTTCTTTCCTGACGCGTATTATTTCTGAATTGAAAGGTCGCAGCTTGACCAATTTTTCTACCCTACCCCCAGGATCCCCCTACCAATAGCACCCCACCCTGGTAAAGGTGTCCTCCTTTCTATTGCAGAGGTCCATGTACTGTACCCCCTTGCGCACAACTTTGCTGGTAAAAGGCAGGGGTCCATCCTATCCAAGATCCGCCCACTCGCAAGCTACAATTTCTTTCATCTTTCTGTCATGACCACCCCTCATTGCGACTACCCAAAGGCCACTGAAAACCCTACCCTTGACTGTTCCCCATTACTACTGCTGTGTTCCTTTTGCTCGATGTACCCCTCCACTCGATGTACCCCTCCAGCAACCACCCCTCTGTTAGGTCAACCAGCCTCCATTCAGACCTTTACACCCCTGGTGGTGTTCGTTTTGTAGCTATAGACATACACCCCATCGGAGACCACCCCAACTTCGAGGATTCATTGGGACACCGGTGGATTGTACAGCGGATCCCGGACGAAAGTTGGGTAGTCAGCAGGAGGGGTGGGGTGTGCTTTTAAAAACAAAAGAGGGGGAGGGGAGGGTCTGCTGTAGAAAAAGTGGCAAAAGATTCAGAGAGAGATAGCACCCGTCCTTTTCAGCAATATATAAGGGGTCAACCACCAGGAGACTGAAAAGAAAAGCTTGGGGGATTTAAATTTCAGAAAATGATTCATAAGATTAAAAATATAATAAATCTAAAAGTAAGTTATACAAGGGGGGTGGTAAAATACGGACGCATCTCTTTGTGACGGGAGGGAACGAGGGGTACTGGAAATTTAGGGCAATGGAGGGGGTTGTCAGATGACCATCAAGTTTTCGTGGCTAAAATGGTGTGGTAGGGTACTTATACACACCGGTTCTTTCGTCTCAAATGCAGTGGATTGAGGGGGTGAGGGTATCCCCATCGGTCATTGGGGGTACCGGGGGGGGTCGGGGCTATAAAAGGAAGGGACGAAACAATCCACCACACCTCCGCCATGCGCTCTGTTGCCTTCGCTGCCATCATCGGCTCTGCCGCCGCCTTCTCTCCCTCCATGTCCCTCGACGTCTCCCGCCGTCAGGTCGTCCAGACTGGAGCTGCTGCCGCCGCTGTCGCTCCCTTCCTCCAGCAGGTTCCTGCTCAGGCTGCCATGGACAAGTCCGGACGCGCCCCCGTCATCACCATCTTCGACCACAGGGGATGCACTGCTCACGCCAACAAGGAGTACACCGGCGCCAAGGCTAACTCCCAGGACGACGAGATGTGCGTTAAGGTTGCCTCCGCCAAGATCGCCGTGTCTGAGGGAGACGCCGCGAAGAAGCTCCAGGAGTTCATCTCCTACCAGGCCAAGGGCATCGATGGACCCTACACTGGCAAGGGCAAGAAGTAAGCATGTTATTTCTTTTTGTTGTATGAGACATGGAGGTGTTGAGTCAAGTTTTTACTTTGATTAAACTCAACAATCAAGTCGAAAGCTGCCTTTGTTGAACTTCCATGACCTGGAAAACCTTCGTGTCTACTGTCCATGACTTGAAAACCTTCTTGTCAAGTGTAGACTTGATCTGTTGAATCTATTTCGACTCGAAACATGAAAATTCATGGTTCCGGGAAACGATGAAGGGCTAACAATCAGAGCAGCATCCAAGTTAGATTCGAATTGCACTAATGACTCTTACTAGTTTGCAGAACATGTGATGGATCCTGATCGTTGTTTCCCTGACGCTCTCTGGCAGGGAATGGACCATGCTTGTCCCATCAATATTTCACCTCAGTATCAGCAGGGGAGATTCCCCCGATATACCGCTAAATCAGGAAAAGGTTGCAAAATCATTGCAGGAACACCGTTCACATTCTGTTGCTCGCTGTGCGAATTGGAGATTGGTGCCATTATGAAAAATGAAAGGGGTTTGAAAAACTCAGTATCATCTTTCCGATCGAGACAGCTGCAAGGACGAACAGAGCCAACGAAGGCTACAGCCCAATACTTCAGGCGAGAGTCCTCATGTTGTGATGACCCTCCCGCGTGCATCAAGAATCCCTCCACACGGTTACAAACTTTCCATTTCTACCTCGGATCCTTAGTTTATCAGCAGCACCTGCCTTAGCAATGGTGGCGTCTTACCAACTTTTAAAGTGCATCAGATTTTTGAATGCGTTGAAAACTTCATTTTTCTGAAACATGTTTATGACGTAGAGGTCAGGACTTCTTTTGATAACCTAAAAGCCTTTGGTGTTGCTTTCCTTCCTTCTCAGTCATATCACCAGGGCGAGGGCTCGAATAGTGTTGATCTGAAGACCTTGGCGAGAGAGTTCGGATGAGCTTCACTGCGACCTCGAACACATTCGACAATTTCAACGAAACCTTTGAACTGCTCTTCTTCCTCTCAGCATCGTCAGGGATGTTGAGATTGTGTACTCGTATTCTTGGGAACAAAGCATCCTTGTTCTGTTCAGTCCTGATGCCGTCATTTGGCAGACCTGGATTCCCTGATAGAGGGTTATTGGTAACCATTTGACTTTCCGACTTGGCAGATTTCAAGAGGTACAACATGAGTGGTTTATGCGACGACCGCGGCGAGAAAGCACAATCAGAAGCATTTGACAGTTTGTGCTTGAGTGAGAGCGACTTTCTTTCATGCTCGAGCATATCAAGCACCTCGAGTTTGTCAGAGGGAGACAGCTTCAGCTTCTCACACCACTCATTGCACTGATGGGTGTTGAAGAAGTCATACATCCCCTTCAACCCCCTGTTTCCGCAACCAAAACCATCCCCGTCAATCGTGTGAATCTGCGGGTCCGTCCACTCGCTCTCTGTACCCTGGATGTCACAGATCAACAACTTCCCCTTGCTCCAAGTCCATGTGAAGTGGCTGAAGGCTTGAGGGATGGGGTTTGTCTTCTGCACGTAACCGTGATTGTTGTTGTACTTCTGAAACTCTCCGTCCAAGAACCTCTCCACAAAGGCATTCCTGCCATCCTCGAACTCCACGATGCATATTGGCAGGAAACTTACCTGCACGCCCCTTGCTCTTGCTCGGAACTTTCTGCAGAGATCAACGCTGAGGACCTGCAGGATTCATTCAAAGTCAGTCAAAGTGCGAAACAAGGGCATCTTCTCCTCACCTGCCCGAGGGCCTCATCGAAGTACCTCGACGCATGGGAAGCCTTCTTGAAGTACTTGATCACATACGTCCGACCTTCCTCCTCTCCCTCCTTCCACGCCTTGTGGCAAACTCGGAACCCTCCATCGGCGAAGGGAAGCTTTGAAATCCTGTAGACGCACCGGCGTACTTGCCACCTCCCGCCTACTGACCGCAGGTAATACTCCTTCACTGCCTCCACGTTGCATTCGTCTCGGTTGCTGACGCTGAACATTTCAACCAGTCTCGTAGCACTTATGTGCAGCGCATGCTACAACACAAGTCTTGACATGATCAGTGAGGAATGTTGGGAGAAGGGGACGTGGGTAAGAGCAGAATCTGAGAGGTGTGATCGGGTCTACCCAAAATGCTGTGAAATAAAAATTGGGACAGAAGGAATTGATGGGATGTGGTGGAGCTAGAAAGAGAGCCTGAGGTAGAGGCAGGAGACTCAGATCAGGAAAAGAATTGAGAAGGAAATAATGCAGGCGTTGGTGAAACGAGATGAAGCGAACTCGGAAGAACTAAGCGAAGCAGCGAAAGCTGAATTTGGAAGGAACAGGTACAACAGGAGATGACTGTGGAACAATACACTATGATGGAAGCAGAGAGGGAGAGGAGAAGAGAGCAGAGGAGGGGAGGAGAGAGCAGAGGAGAAGAGAGGAGGACAGTGAGGAAGAGAGAGAGTGAGGGAGACTCCGGGAGGAAGAGAGGGGAGAGGAGAGGAGAGTTGGAAGGAGCCTGATCTAAGCAAGTGTGGGGAACAATAATAACAAACTCCTCCAGTCGGAAAATGACCAGGGGGTGGTCCTTTACGTTAGGGTACTAAGCGGGATAATTGGGGGTAGGGGTAGATACGGGCCCTAATCCATAAGCCGCCAGCAGCGGGTGGCATTATCTCAAGTTGGAGGTTGGATTCGAAATACTAGACTCATTTTTTGGAATTTTTAAGGCATTTCTAAATTTGAAGATTCTCACTGTCAAATCTGATGCCTTTTTAACTAAACTTTGAGTCGTCATCATCGCAGGCTGATCGGCACGTGATCACTGTCACCCTCGGGCCCCGGTCGCCCCGGCTCTCAGCGGCAAGCTTCGGAAGTTTACTCCAAGTCAATAGTAAGTGAAAAATCAGTGAGAGCCCTCTCGGACTCCGAGCCTGGGCCCGGGGCCCATCGGCGTGCGGCAGTGCGGGGTAGGCCCGGCGTGGAAGTTCAGTCAACAGTGTCCTACCTGGTACGGTACCCCCCACCCACATAGCCTACTAGCCTAGTAGCATCGGCTTGCAAGTTGTGGTCAAATAGTACCCTACCACCTGAGACTCGACTCCCATCGGTTCACTCTCATCACCCACCATATATCAGGGTCAAGATGGGGTATGAGCCCAGATTATTGTGACCCACCCCTGGAACAACGATGACCCTACCCTCCCGTGATTGGTGCGGTACCCCTGAGGCAGACCTTCTTGGTTCCGCGCCAAGAAAATCAGCCCACTGCTATGGCATGATGAGACGTTCGCGCGACTATGAAAGCTGACAACGCACAGGATTGTAAGGGAGTTGCTGGCTAAGATTCGAGGAGGATGAAGAGCTCTGGAGCAGTAGGCAGAGTGGGCAGCTCCTCCTTGTATGATGGTAAGAGGAGCTACACTGGTTTCCTTCCCAGCAGCAGGTCTTTGAAACTCCGTCGAACATTTTCGAAAGCTTCGGAGAACTCGAAAACAGACAAGCACCAAATGGGCTTAAACTCAACCAGTATGGTTGTAGATAAACAAGAACTGGACCAAGTTAAGAAGTTGCTCTTTGACGGCTTACAAATCACTTACGAAACTTACGCAAACTGTGGGATTCATTCAGAAAAATGTGGAAAATGTTTTGATGCATTGATAAATTCGTTTTCGGCATTCAGAAATCTCTGCAATCAATTTGAAGATGATCTAGAGATGGAGCGCAATGTCATTTCATTTGAATCACGTCAATGGTTTGAGTTCATTCTGTATTCGCAGAAGTACTTCAATGAAGCAACGATTGAGGTTTCACGGATGATTCATGCAAGCGAGAAACAAGACTTGATTCAGATCTTAATACATTGGTCATCTTCGCGGTATGATCTTGGAGTCTTAGCACAAGGTGTCAACTCGAAGTTGGGAGAAAGAATCTCCTTGGTTGCTGCGCACTGTTGCGAATTCAGCCATGCATTGATGGAGAGTTCGATCAAGCACGATGCCGCGACATTCTCTATCGCAAAGATCATAAGTGAGCCATATGAAGCCAAAGGCTATCTTTTTCTCAAAACATTCAAGGAATCATTGGCATCCGGTAAGTTGGATCCAAACTCATCATTTGCAACTCTCATCCAAGCAAGGTCTGCCTTCGATAAATATCATCAATCTCTCAAGATACAGAAACATGTTGGAGAGGAGAAGAGATTCACAGATAAAACAGAATGTAGCCCAGAAGACGAGCAGACAGAAGATCTGCAAGCTGCTCTCTGCAAGCTTGAGGAGCTCATCTTGACGCAAAAGTCCCTGGAAGCCAGACTCACCTCGGTGCAGAGAGAAATACATGTTCAGACACGGGCATTGCAACATGAACAGAGGTGTGAAGAAATTCTCAATCATGTTTCAAGTCATCGCCTCGATCTTTGCTTTGAAGAAAACATCCACAGCCAGGACATGGAGTTGAATGTGCGAAGCAATGCGAATCTTGCTACGCAAATAGCGAAATTCGTATCTGATTCGAGCGCATCAGTGCATGGCGAGTTGTATAAGATCATCATAAAGTCCCTGAGGAAGGAGTTTGAATCTGTGACCAGTCTGGTTTCAGACGAGCTTGCTTTGATGCAATCAATCAATGTCAACGCTGATTGCTTTAAACTCGATTCGAAAGTGAAAGAAAGCTTCTCTTCATTCTGTATGGAAGACTGGGTGACATCTGCAAGACAGCAAAACGAATTGTTTGAAATTTGTCAATATCTTTCGATTCTTCTTCAAGATTGCAAGGACCTTAGACCCAATTCTGATGAGCTTGCAAAACTTGTTGAAACGTACCTCCATGACTTGAATGCACAGAGAAATCGCATCAACCAACAGTTCTCGTTAGTTCCGAGCTACAGAAATTCACCAAAGGTTGTCAAAGGCATGCAAAAGAAATGTTGGATTGTAGGTTTACTACAAGACCAGGAGAACAGCGCTACTTTTCACGATTGTATTTCTTATATTCTAGATGTTGACAAGGCAATGCAGAAAGCTGTCCATATAAAGCACAACGGCGATGTTTTGAAGGATTTATTCTATACGCCTACATCGATGCTGGATTCTCAGGCTCCTTCAAACTCACTGTTGACATTGCATGGCCTGGTAAATCATGTGCAATTTGCCTGGAGCTAAACTAACTTGCGTTTCCTGAACAGGCAAGCGCTGCTATGAAATTTCAAAACTTTAGACTCAAGTCCTATAACGCTGCAGAATCTGACTATAGTTGCAAAACTAGCTTTCGCTATTCATCAACAATGTGCAAAGTTCTTGATTCTGTGGTTCAATCAGAATCATGTAATTCAGTCATTCTTGGGGATTGGAGCTCAACTTCTCGATATAACCAGAATTTCTCAAAAGTGTACTTTACTGTTGCCTTATGTACAGCGATTTCTCATTGTAGAATACAATATCCTTGGATGACAAGAATCTGCATATTTAGCCTTTCAAAACAAAACTTCTTGGAACCGGTATGTATTTTGCTTGGTTGCCGCTTTGGAGGGCTGTGACGCCTATTTATTTCAGGGCCTTTCTGACCCCGAGATCATGCAAATCAATGCGTCTTGCGTGTTTGAGGTGGAAACGGATCCCTCAGCAATGGCTGAGAGCAGTTCAAGAGACAAAGAGAACGATTCTGATCCACTTACAATTCCTTTTAGACAAATGCTGACCCAGGTAGAAGAATTCCGACCAGATTTGATATTGGCTGTATACGACTTACAATCCATCGAGTCATTTGATGCAATGGAGATGAGACAAGAATATTCTCGCGAAGATTATCGTCGCTTCTACTTGCATTGTTGCAAACTTCAAGAAACAGCAAGGAGGCTTTGTAATGATAAGATTATCTACATTTCCAGCCCCGTGGCGGCTTCAGAAACGTACGAGCTTGCAAACAGTCTGAAAATGGTAACGAGAGAATCCATCCCACGGTCAGACTCAACCAGTGACATTGAAACCATCAGGTTCGGACTCTCCGATGCATCATGGGCGCGTGTTTAGGATGCGAAGGAGCAGACGAGGATTTGCTCCCATGGCCGGTGATGAGTGACGAAGTAGCTGCGATGGACGTTGATCAGTCTCTTGACTCCTCTGGTGCCTTTTTTGAGTAAATCCTAGCTCCGCTCGGCGTAAGTTGGGGTTACAGACGAAGTGGAGGAGAGTGAAACGAGCGGCTTGCGGGGGCAGCACGACATGGAGGCGTCAGCGAATATTTCCAACGAGCCGTCTATCAGTGTCGCATCTTCAGAATCTGATGAGGTGAAAAGTGCTGAGCAAGAGGAAGACGGTCTTCTCAGTCTCGTTGCCATGCTCAGGTGGACGAGGAGTTGCAGGCAGACGAAGAGGATACAGAACCGCACGAGGGATCCTCGGTTCCTCCTCCTCCTCCTCCTCCTCCTCCTCCTCCCCCTCCCCCTCCCCCTCCCCCTCCTCCTCCTCCTCCTCTTCCTCCTCCTCCTCCTCCTCCTCTATCACTCACCTTGATGCACTGACGCATTGCAGGCGGACAACGAGTACATTCCTTCCTCCTCCAAGAAATCTGAAAGACCAGCGACGAAGAAGAAGGCTGACTCTAGAGCTCCTTCGCGTTTCTGGCGACCCCCTCCCACTGACAACGAGCCTGTCTTCCAAGCTGCTGGAATGCTGCTGGACCTTGCGGACCGCATCCCGTACAACTCAGTGAAGGAGCCGAAGGCTAGCGTGTGGGAGAACTTTCGGGTGACCACGGAAGCATGCAACTCAGCGAGAGCGGTTGGCCCCCATCCTTGCCAGCGTGCGATAGGAGTGATGGCTGGCTGCAGGTAGCAGAGAAGCTGCTGTGGTTCTCGGAGCAGCTTGTTCCAAGGATCATCAAGAAGGGATGGACGGAGGGAGGTGCTGCTGCTGCTTCTGTTGCTTCTGAAGGGATTGCACGTGACCTGGAAGTGTTGCAGGAGAAGAGGCATGTCAGAAGGAGAAGTGGGAGGAATTTTGTAGGAACTGCTCGCAAAGGGAGGAGGTCGGTGGAAGAACCTTGTTGCAAGGCCAGCAGCTGATCTCCGATGACAGATTGTGAATGCGCTGCGACAGTTTGAGAGGCTGGCGATCGACTGGGACGAGGTGAGAGGGAGGAAGGAGTGGAGGGGGGGGGGGAGAGAGCGATGGAGCAGGGAGAGGGACGGAGTAGGGAGGGGACGGAGTAGGGAGGGGACGGAGGAGCTAAGGGGGGCCACAGGTGTCTGCAGCCTTCAGGGAAGAGTGGCAGTCGCAGAGGAGCAAGAAGAGCTCATCCAAGGGGAAGCGCAAGGCGCTGTCGCAGAGGGAGGAGGTAGCGCTAGCAGCAACAACACAGGTCACGTCACCTTCCGTTCCTCCTCGTTGACCGAGAGGCTGCAAGCTCCTGACGCTGGTCAACAGCTTGGTAACTATGTGACCGATGAAGCATCCGAGGTCGACACCGTCAAGGTGGAGAAGAGGGTGAGCATGGCGGGGGTCGCGGTGACAGGGAGCGGGTGATAGCTTGGGGCTCGCAGGTGGCTCCCTTGATCTTTGGGGTCGACGGAGAAGTTCTCGGCCTGGCTGAGCATGAGGGAAAGAGCTGAGAACCGTCTCACTGCTCCTCCTCTCATCTCGCTCCTCCTCCTCCTCCTCCTCCTCCTCTCGCCCATTGGTATGCGAGAGGCTCTTTATTCGATATGTACACGTTCATCATGCCGCCTTCTTGCCGGGTGTCAGTGAGAGGGAGGGAGGGGAGGGAGGAGAGTCAGTTGAGATCAGCAGAGCGTGACAACGTCCACGGGAGAACCAGCGCCTCCTGCCTTGCTCCATCCATCCTGCTCGGCATGACATGGAGCTGGTCAGGCAGAGGGGAGGAGGGGTTTGAAAGGGGAGGAGGGCATGCACGGGAAAATCGACAACGCCTTGACCAGGAAGAGAAGCAGGAAGCGAGGACGAGGTAGGGAGGGAGGGAGGGAGAGGGAACTAGTCGGCTAGAGAGGAGGGGGAGCAAGGGAGCAAGGGAGCTCACCTTCGGCTTCATGATATTCGTGCTCTTCTCTTCCATGGAGACGTTAAGACTCTTGCGAGCTGTCGAGACGTCAGCCGGTGACGAGGAGCAGCGACGAGGAGCAAGTAGCCCACCTTGTGATGCCTGCTGGGAGAGAGCTTCGAGCTCTGCCAGCTCTGCCAGCAGGTTTGCCGTCTTCTCGCTGCCCTTGTCCTGCCCCCGGGCGCTATCCTTGCGAACATTTCGTCGCCGGGAGGGAGAGGGCGAGGGGAGGGACTGCAGCTCCTTCGTCTCCGAGTCGATGGAGTCGTTGAGGACGCTAACCTCGAGGTTCAGCAGGTCGTCCATCATCGCCTGCACCTCCTCTTGGCTCTTCTCCGAGGAGCTGTTGTGCTCGTCGAAGGACAGCAGGTGGGAGGTATTGCCTGTGTAGCCTGTGCCATGGCTGCGTGAGCGAGCGAGCACGGGAGAGGGAGGGGGGAGGGGGGAGGGAGAAGTGTTCCTACCTGAGTCTTCCAAACTCCTGTGGAAGTGCGACTTTGTGACGGATGTCGCGATGCCCTTTACGACTCGTCCCACAGCCTTGCGGAAGATTCGTCCTGAAAGGGAGTGAGGGAGGAGGAGCATGAGGAGGGGAGGGCTTGCCTGACAGGCAGTCGATGCTCTGGTTGTAATACTCGTGCTCGATCCCAATCAGCGAGTGATCGGGGCTAGCAGGCACTCTTACTTCCCCTCCTCCTCTCAGTGCGGCATTCAGCTACCTCGTTGAGTCGTCCAAGTTCGCCTTCTCAAACTTGATCTCGTTGTTGAACCCCCGGGTCTTGAAGCCCAGGTCTGCCTCGATGATGCTGCTGTCCTCCATCGGCGTCGACTGACTGCTGTTGGGGCTCGACGCCTCGTGCTTGCTGTGCTCTGCTCGCCGTCGCAGCGCCGCTCGCTTCTGCCGCTCGAGCTCTTTGAGCTTGTTTTGCAGCATCTCCCTCTTCTTTAGGATCCTCAGCTTCTCCTTCAGGAGCTCCCGCTTCTGGATCAATCGCCTCAGCTCACTGAGCTCGTCTTGATCCAGATCTCTGCTGCTCGCCTCCTCCTCCACTCCCCCTGCTGTGTACTCAGCGTAACCCTGCGTGTTGTTGGCCAATCGGTCGAGCTCCTCTAGCTCTTTTAGGATCGCGTCTGCTGTCTCTCCTTCACCTCCCTCGTCGCCGTCATCCTCCTCGCTGTCGTCGTTTCCTCCAGCTCCCTCCAGCTTCATGATGCTCGCTAGCTCGTCCAGCTCTTTGAGCTGCAGCAACACACTCTCCTCGTCGCTGTCCATGCTACTAGTGGAACCTGCAATGGGCATGAGCTCACTAGACCCGTCAAGTCTTCTGCTCATCTCCTCTACGTCAGTGTCGATGAGCAACCAATGCTCTTGCAATGACGGACGCAGAAAGTTGTAGACTTCAAAACATCCCACTGTCTTTCTGCTCAACTAAAGTCCTTCCCCCTTCCTTGCTGCCTGATCTTGGCCTCATTGCATGTCGCCTGTATTTCACTTCCTTGCCCCACTTCCTCTTCCTCTGATTCCCCTCCCGCCTTCCCAACCATCCTGACTCCCTTCCACCATCGAATATCTCGTGGGCGACAGCAAAACTTGCAGGTTTTGTGTTTCCACCATCCCAGCTACACATCATTGAACTCTAAACGTCTTCCTTGTCCGCGTAGCTATCCGAGACCATCGTTTTCAAACCCTGACTCATCCATCACAAGCACACAATCTGCTCTTCATGGAAGGCCTTGCCTGCACCAGATCGACGCTACGTGATCCAGTTTGTTCCCGACTCTGATCTCAAGGTCATTTTCAATCTTTATCGACCTTGCAGGCATCTACATCTCTCCTAAAACAAGAGCTCCTTACAAACATGCGCTGGAGTGCAGCTACATTTCATTCTTCTCCTTCCTCTTTCTCCTCTCTTGCTCCCCTCCTCCTTCCTTTCTCTCCTCCTTCCTGTACTCTGTCCACCATGTCCCTGTTCAATACTTGTGCACCACCCCACCCTAAATAATTTCTCCTTTCCTGGCAACCCCTGTTATTCGTGGACCCCCTCTATTTCAGTCGGCCCTCCATGTCAAGTACCCCATCATTTCCAAATATTTGTACCAAACAAGACCCACCCCTCTGGTGGATTTCTGTACCCCCACCCTGGATTCAAGTAGGCATTGTCTAGAAATACCGTTGATGATCCAGGGGTCCTAAAGTGCGGCCCTCCGACCCACCCTACCCCTCCTCGAAGATACTCTTAACCCCTTCAAAGACCTCCATCTACCCACCCCTCTCACCGCGCCTCATTTGAACCCGGGGGTGCAGATCACGGGAGTGTCTTCCTGAGTGCCAGACCCACCTTTCCATCCCGTGACCCCACCCCCAATTATCTGCCTAATTTGACGGGTCCCTGATGGGAGAAAGGGTCTGGCTCTAGAGCATATGGACTCTTGCCGCCTCAGAACTTCATCGGCGAGCCAGACTGAGCCTCCGGCTCACCCAGTGATGAAGGCCCGGGCCCGGACCGGGGACCGGGAGGCTCGGAGGCCCGCCGATTCAACTCAGGGAGCGGCCGCTGTGCTGCGGCAGTGCCGGGCGGCCCGCGCGGCCGGGCGGGGCCCAGCGGGCCGTCCGACGCCGACGGTGGCGTGACAGGCTGTGGCATCCGGGACTGACTACTTCAAGGAACTTTCACTATTTTGCCAGGGCCGGGCCCGGGCGGCCTCAGGGCCTGCCAGCGGCCCGTACCGGCCGCAAGTGACCGTGTACTCGCCATGCATCGGCCCATGATCGCGGCCGTGACAGCGGGAACTTTCACTGAGTCAAGCCAAGTTTGGAAAACTCGTATGAAAGTATGAAAGAGTCCCAGCCCGCGCCAAAGGTGAATCGAATCAGTGACTGATCTTCGAAGTTCTGCGCGCCCGGTGATTCACAATCCTCGACACTTACCTGCGTTGGAGGGTTCATAATCAGAGTGTTGATGTTCCTGTTCCAATCCTCCACACCCTGGTTGACACGGGGGGTGCAAACTAAGTGAACTCTACTCTTCGGAAGATATGCTGTGCATAAAATCGATCGCCTGCGAGAAACTGTTCTTCCTGAGATTGACAGCAGTCGACGTGAATGTTATTGTCTGTCTTCGCAACACCCGGTTCCACACGGTGTTCCTGATGCCAAAGTCCCTTACCGTGTCCTGAATAAAAGAGAAGGATTTGTGCAAGTCCTGGTCCACCAACCCGCGTGGGTTGTAGGTGGGAGACATGAGTCGTCTGAGAATAGTGTCCACCACGTCCATGGCAGAGTCGTCGTGGGGCACACAGAAACGGGTCGTCTTATACAGAGGCCCTCCCCTCAGAAAATATCTAGCACAATTGAGACAAATCAAGAAGAAAATTGCAGCACATTTTCAGCACCATTGAAGCACGTGCTTGAATTGTGCTGATAAAACACCGCACGGTGTCCCTTATACATACAACACAGCGGAACTGAAGCTCTTTGACCCGTCAAGAATAGAACCTCGAGGATCACTAAGATTGCCCTCAGGCAGCCGAGGAACGATGCTGCCAAGGAACACTTGAAGAGCGTTACACTCCCGGAAGTCAAGGAATCCATCAAGGCATCCTTCGGTGAGTACATCATGTACGAGAACCGGAGCAACAGCAAGAAGAGGATTTTCATCATCGTGGACAAGATCGAGACATTCGAATACCGTGATAGATCGCACTCCATTGATATCGGGACCGTGCAGGACATCAACAAGGGGATGGACTACATATGCCTCAACTGCTGCTCCATCCCTCCCTCCCCTGGCATCAGTTCTTTTCTCTTTCCCCCACATCTTCTTGCCGTGAGGAAACTTGCCAAGCAGGTAGAGGGCTGCAGATGTCGCGGAAGGGTAAGGGCTCACAAGTTCAGCGCATCGAATACCCAGAGACCTCTGAGCGGGAGAGCTAGCGGGTCTCGTTGCTTTGATTACATTTTCATCCTTGCAAATAATATAGCACGGACGCGGGGAACTATTCACATGCTCCTTTCCCCGCGCCTTATAGTGTGTACATCAGGGTTGCTCTTCGCCCTCTTGCCGCTCCCCTGCCTCCTGCAGCTTCTCAAACTGTTCGATGCGATCATGGACTAGCCCGGGCTGCACCTTCCTGTTTGGCCCCTTGAGGGGCCTGGAGGGCCGGGCAGAACGTGGTTTATCCTTGGAGTCGGGCGTGACCTCGTCATTCTCCGCGCTGCCCATTGCCAGCTCTGCAGTCTCTTCCATTGACTGCTCGCCCCGATCCTCTTCAAGCTTCATCCCAGCCATTGGTGTCCCTAAAGTCTCCCCTTCCTCCTCCTCGTCCGGCATGGGGGAGGTAGAGAAGCGGCTTCCAGGACGACTGGCGGTGGAACCAACTCCAGGGGACTCGCGCGATCTCTCCGCATCTGTCGAGTCCACCGAGGTCCTCCCAGCTGCTGGCGGCTCGTAGAATCGGTGAGGATGGTAGTCGTACGAGACGGGAGAAATCGCGCTCAAGGGAGAGGGAGTGATTTCTCCCGCAGCTCCTGCTTGAAAGAGGTCACACATCGTCACACACATGCTTTAAAGATGGAACCTGGACTGAACTTGGCAGCCCGAGTCCCCGGCGAGTCCGAAGCCTCGAACGAAGTCTCCCAAGAAGCCGGAAGCCATGGGTCCACCACCGGCGGAAGTTCTTGGGAGGGATCACGCTCGAGAGCAAGGGGCTCCAGATGTTGTGCGGCCCTGCAAGAAGCGTCAGCTCATGTAAAACAGCGGAGAAGTTGATCTGACTTGGATCGTGGCAGCTCGTTGCTTTCCCTGTTGTTCTCTTCTACGCCCGCGCCCTCGTCTCTGTTGATGGGGGTGTCAAAATGTTTTCGTCTCTTTGATCGGGGTGTCGTCGTTACTGAGACTCTCACCGTTCGAGTTTGTCACGTTTTAAGTCGAGCGAATTTGAACCTGATAAATTCCAACCAAACAATCAACTTCTTAACAACATTGTCTGATTGAACAGAAAGGTGTAGGGAGGATCCGACCTGTCCGCATTCCGCTGAGAATCTCCTTTATCTTCGCTTTCTTCTCCTACAAAGAAGTTTCACAACTTCCGCGTTTCAGTCGGATAGATTGCCCTCACTACCTTGCCAGTCATCTCTCCTCGCGGTTTGCTTCGACGCTCCTTGCCCAACTTCTTGCGACTTTTCTTCTCCACCTCCTTGGTTTGCGGTTGATTCAATGCATCATTGTGCCTTCTGCCCGAGGAATCAACAAATATCGACGGGAACCTTTGATCGGCATGTTCCTATCAGCATCCATCTCCACCATTCTCACCACTCTCACCGGGTCGGCTCAAACTCAAAGCGGCTGTCCCAATCGGTAGACCTACTGACACCGCTGGAGCCGCTGATGCTCTGCCTCCTTTCCGCGAGATAATCCAGCGGCGAGCGCTTCTTGCTCGAGTTCCACCCTATCTCAATCGAGCTGATGCTTGCGTCACCAAGACTGTGCCTCTCAGCCAGCATCTGATCCTTCATCAGTTTCCTTCTGGATCTGCAGGACGTGGAATTACCTTCAACTTCTGATCTTTCAGCCTCCTGTAGAGCGATCGATGATATTCGTCCATGGGATGTTCCCATTGAGTGTGATCCGTTCTGGAGCGAGAGTGACGTGAGCAACTCAATCATGGCATGATATTCTTCACCTTCTGTTGTAGAAATATACTCGGCCGTCTCTTGCCTCATGCTCGCTCCAATTTTTTGGCAACGGGGCAATCATCGCCTCTACTGCAATCCAAAGGAACTCCTCGTCCTCTTCGGGGTCCATGCCCAGGTAAACTGCAAACGCTGTGACCTCTTTGATGAGAGCGTCCGCTTGCTCATCGGTCAGCGTCGAAACTCTTCTTTGCTTGGCTCCAGCTTTCCTCCGTGAGGCATCCGCAATGGAGCGTTCAGTCTCGTCTGATGCATCAGACTCGGTGGAGTCAGAGGACGTTTCTGATTCATCTTGTCTTGTTCTCCCAACAAGGCGTAGAAGTTTCGCAGCCCATCCGGCATTTTGGTCCTGCGATTTGCGAACAGGTTGATTCTTGGCGGCAGTGTTCTGCTTCTTAGCCGTAAGGCGAGGGAGACGATCCGTGAATGCCGGGTAGAGCTTGAAATGTTTCATGATGTATCAAAAACAAATTCTGCTGCGTTTAATGCTGGAATTCATCGTCCATGATTGACAAATAATGAACTCAGCCATGCACTGTTTTGAGATTCAAATCCATTGGATCTTGCTGTATGTCTTCGCCTGCGAAACAAAGCATATCAGATGGATCAGTATGCGAACAAGGAAGGCTCAAGACAGGGCATAACCAACATTTACTCAGTACTTCGTCGACAGTGATTAGCGGTAATGGGCAAAGACAAATAAAGAAAGTCGTTTCAGGCAAGGAAAGGGTAGGATTGAAGAACAGGGTGAGGAGGTAGCAGCAGGGAAGGGAAGGAGACAATATAGGAGAGGGAAGAAAGAGAGAGAGAGAGTGGATCACAGGAGAGGATTGAAGAGAAACAGAGGTAGTAGGAGGGTAGCATGGATAGTAAGGGGCAGGGGCGAGGACATAGCGAAGTTATGTTTGGAGGGAAGGAGGAGGGGTCTGGGGTCGTCACTGAGAGGTTGGGTCAACAGAGGGGGTGGTCAAAGGAATTAGGTATTTAGCAGGGGTATTTATTAGGGAAAACGTGGGGTACTGGCTATAATGGAGAGGCCCAGATTGAAAAGCAAACCCGCCTCAGAGACCGCTTTTAACTCATCAGAGGGAGGGGGGTAGGGTGGAGTACCCTACTTTGCTTTGGCGGGAAAGAAAGTTTGTGGCATGGAGGGAAAGGTGCGGATGGAATTCACGCAGATGTTGGAGACGTACATTTAGAGGGGAAGAAAGAAAGCAGGTTGAGAAAGAAATAGGACAGATTTGAAGCTTTTCGAGTTTGAATTGTCATCATGATTTGATTTTTATGGATTTATGCAGAGGCAAAGGATAAACATCCTTACTGCTATATCGAAAGATCAAGGAGCGCGATCGTGGCTGATTTCAAAATCGTGTATAATTCGAGATGAATTCTGGAATTGTTCACATGCAGGAGGACGAATCAGGGATCCAACAGATGATAAACTCAAGATTTCATCGGCCCAAGCGGTTTCTGGTATGCCTGGCATTGGCTGCAGTTGATGTCGACGAAGAACGCGACCGAAAAAAAGCGAAGACTGATGATGAACTAGAATCCCTTCTTAAATCTCCAGAAATCAAATTGCAAGACAAGCTTTGTATGGCCAAGATTTTGTTGGCACAGTTACAATCAGCGCGCCTAGGATCCGATACACACAAGTTGGTCGACAATCGGTTTCGAGAACTTTTGCATGATTGCATTCCACCGCTTACTCGACGTGAGAAAAACACCATGCACGATGATATGATTTTGTTCATGGAGATCGTGATGGACCTGATACACATCGAAGAGAACAAAACTGAATTCTCGGAGGATTCATCAGTTAGCATCATCAAATGGAACGAGCTTGCAGAAAAGTTCGTTAACTCTGTGATTTCTGCATACTTGGGCCAATTGCACGCAAATCAGTTCTTCAGAAAACCGGATTTTCAAGAAAGTACAAATGATCATGAAGATGAGTGCATCACGGATTACTTTGAGATTCAAGGCTCTCGGCAGGTCTATCACTTCAAATCCATCAGATATCGACAACTAACAAAAATGTTCTGTTTTTTCCCCCAGAAAGTCTTAGTTTCTTTCGCTGATGCACATCCCTGGCTGGCTTGTTGTACCATAGTTGAGGTAGTAATGTCAACAGCGGAGGTGATGTCTGGATGATCCCGTTTACAAGTTCTAAAGCTGACGTTTCAAACGGCAAATAGGCGCTCAATGAAATGTCCTGGCATGATGCTTCAGCCGAAGAAATAGTTACCAACTCGAGCCTTGCCCTCGATATTATCCAGATCCTTGCATCGCAGTTGTCAGGGAAAATTTTCAGTTTCAGACATACGGCTCATATGATCTGGACAGACCTGATGTCAAAGCTTGAGCGATCCATTGGAATACTTTTGAAAGTAGCATACGGTCGAAAATGTGGTATCGAGAATCCTTTACTGTTCTTTCAGATCATTGAGGTGATTTTGATGCATTATCTCGTTCGATTCGACAAGTTAACCCCGTGTGTCAACAACAGACTATGTCGCATTGTTCACAGATTGAGGGAATAGAAGCAAGCAAGCTTTTGTCATAAAGATTCTCCTCAGCCCGATGACACGTCAACCTCATCCGAACACCCATCCCCTTCGCCTTCAGCTCACTTCCTCTCTTTGTATTTAACTCAGCTCCCGAGCCTTTCCCGGACCCACCCCTGCTCCTCCCTCTACCCACCCCTGTTACTCCGTCTAGTTGGACCACCATGTGGTATCCTGTGCTGATCTTCATCCTGCCATGAGCCTAGAACCCCCCTTTTTCTAATGTATCTCAGGGGGTAGGGTGAGTGGTCAGCACTGTCCCGCTTGTCGGGCCTTAAAACGTTTTTGGATCAAACGAGACTAAAATTTTCTAAATATTTATAATTAGTATCAGAATAATTACACAAGAAGACTGTCAGTACAAAGTATCAGATAATATTTTTTTAATTGATAAATTCATAGAAACTAGCATCCAAGATACTACCAAGAATGTAGAATCAAACTTAATATATATATAAAACAATTCCAATCCGCTTTAAAAATGATTGCTATCGAATTGTACAATCATGTACCCTACCCCCCAATTCCAATGACTTGACGGGGTCATGGTAGCACGGGTGGCCTCAAAGACGTCCGCGCTGCTATGGTTGGGAACCTGCTCGGGAGGGGGCCATGCACGAGCGCCGGGCAGCGGGGAGATGATGAGATGATGGGAGGAGGAGGGAGGGAGAAGAAGAGTCTGTGCGAACTTGCTGCGGTGTATGCCTCATTTTCAGCTGTGTGGTCGCTCATGAGATGGCTCCACTCTTTTGCACCCCTGCATTTCCCTTTCCTTTGGTTCGATGATAACTGGTGTCAAATGCGAGCGATGCGGATGAAATTTCTCTTCGTGCAAAATTTAGTAGTCGTTTGAAGTTGCCTCGAGCATACAAACAACTTTTCCTGTCCTTGCAATGTTCAAGTTTGCTCTGATTCTTTAGCTTTGACTCATCCCTAGCACACGATGTACATACTTGCAGCACTGATATATGCATATGCAGGAGGAAGCGTGAACGCCATGATGTTTCTTGACCACTCAAGCAAAGAGGGAAGATGATAAACAGTATCTTTGCTCCGTATGAGGGAACGAACGCAAATGCGAAGAGATTAGCAGGCAATCCCACTTCCAGATGTGACTGTGCCATAGACTAGCAGGTTGTGCCTCCTGGTGACTGTATGAGTCGTTTGAGTCCTTATAGCATTTGATCTAGAGGCGGACAACATGTCCAATGACAGGCCAGGCTCGGGCTTTCTGCCTACTTTCAACTTGAACCCGATGCTTGCCCTTCCTACCAACGCGATCCCCACAAAGCGAGGCGGTGCTGTAGGAGGCCATGACGGGAACGACATTGGATCCATGTTGCCGGCTGCAAGCATCTCACACTCGATGATGAGCTTGCAGCACGGGAACCTGGCGAATGCAGGGCTGCACAGCAACATGGCGTCGCTCGGCCTCCAGCAGGCTGCCCTGCAGAACGCCAGCCTGTCGATGATGGGGAACGCGAACGGCATGTTTGGTGGAGGAGACTTGCTGAGCAAGCTGCAGTCGACTATGGGCTTCCCAACTGCGGCGAGAGACGCCATGCTCACGAACGCTGGAGTCGTGAGCTGGGGCATGCCGGGGTTTTCTCTTCAGGGTCAAGACCTGCGGGGCGGGGGAGGTATGAGCTTGGCAGGGGCAGCAGGGCTGGCAAGTGCAGCCAATGAGCAGATGCTGCAGCGACTGAACCTTCAGAGCATCATGCTACAGAACTTGGGACACATGGATCGGGCAGGCGTGCCCTTGCAGCCCGAACTGGGGACGGGGAGACTGCATGCTCAAGAGATGCTGCAGTCTAACGGGTCCTCTTACCAGGATGAGATCTTGGAGATGTCACAGCCGAGAGAGGAAGAAGAACTTGTGGCAAGGGCTCAGATGGGAGTGGTGGACCAAGATCACGCAGAGGCCGAAGAAGCGAGCTATGAAGCCGAGGTTGGGTCTCTGATCCCGATCCGTCTCCTCTGACCCTGCCTTGCAGGCGGAATTCCAGCAATCGTCCCCATCATCCAAGAAGAGAAAGAAATCAGAAAAGAGCCAGAAGGTGAAAGAAGAGGAAGACTTGGATATGCCAGACGCAGAGGTGCAGGAGGAGGAGGAGGCGCACGAGCATGCCGGGAAGTCCTCCTCGCACAAGTCTGCGAAAGAGTCCAAGAAGTCAGGATGCGCTGGGAGTGGTGGTGGGATCGTGCTGGGAAGGGGTCCACGAAATGACTTCCACTCGGCTCTGGAGACTCTGATTGGATCAAGGATTTACGTGCACGGGACAGGAGGGGCGAAAGGGGTGAGGAAGGACGGGATCCTCTGTAAGGTAGGAGACGCGGTGCGGGTGGAGAGCGAGGGGACCGTGATGGGGCTGAATGACTTCTGCGCCTCGGCACAGAACTCGAAGAAGCGACCGAGGGACTGTGTCCGCCTCGCTGACTCTGGGATGAGCCTGAAGCAGGCGACTGAGTCGATGATTGGAGTGCTGCCGCCGGCGGCACCCAAGAAGGCTGAGGGTCAGCGAGGGAACGGGAAGTCAGGAGACGCTGCGAACTTGGCCGAGGACCGGGAGGACGAGTCGTCCGATGACAACAGCAGCGTCAAGAGCGACGACGAGAAGGAGCCGAGTCATCCCGAGGTGGAGGAGAAAGCAGCAGCGGTCGTGAAGAAGAAAGAGAGCAAGCTAGTCATCAGCAAGTGCCCCGAGCTGCTGGCCAGCTCGCACCTGTATAAGTCGGAGGAGGAGGTCGGGCACGAGTATGACCGGGCTAAGGTCGACTTCACTCTAGTCCTCCCCTGCGCCAGCAACAAGGGCAACCAGTCGGCGGCGCAGGAGAAGCATGTGCTCGACATGAAGCTGTGCCTGAACATGCTGAAGATGATCATGAACCACAAGTTTGGCCCGCTGTTCTGCGAGCCCTTCCGCACTGCTCAGGAGTCTGACGTCAAGAAGAGAGTCTCGCAGCCCATCGACCTCATCAGGATCAAGGAGAACCTCGAGGAAGGGAGGTACCAAGACCCCTCCGAGTTCAGCGCACACGTCCGGCTCATCTTTCATAATGCAAAACTCCTCTACCCTCAGGGATCTGCCATGCTAGGTTCCTCCTCCTCCTCCTCCTCCTCCTCCTCCTCCTCCTCCTCCGTTTCTTATCCTTCTTCTCCTGTTTCTTGTCCTGCTTCTCCCCTTCTTTCTGCTTTCTTTCCTTTTACCCCTCCTTTTTCCTCATCTTCCGTTACCACCAATTTGACTTCTATGTCTTGTCCCTGACCGCTTCTGCAGACTGTGCAGATTCTGTTTCCCAGCTCTTCGAGTCGAAGTTCGATTCGATCGAGTCGCATGCTGTCAAGGAGAACGCTGAGACCTTTAAGAAGTTGCCTGCCGAGCTCAAGGATGTGCCGCAGAGATTTCTAGACTGGTCGACTCCCTCCCTCCCTCCCTCCCTCCCTCCCTCGTTCTCTGCCTGCCTGCCTGCCTGCCTCTCTGCACTCAGTCTCCCTGCCTGCATCCCTTCTGACGTCTCCCCCTTCCCCTGTGTCCCTTCTTCTCTTCTTTCTATGATCGCTTCCTTCTCATGCTCTCTTGCAGCTGGTTCATCATGGACAGCAACGGCGAGTTCCTTGCGCCATGGCACGCCGGCGACGCGTCACAGCCCGGCGGAGTCTTCGGCCTCCTGCTGGCGGCAGGGCCAGGGAAGGGAGAGGGAGGGGAAGGCGACTCGGACTCGCTGGAGATTCGGCTGGAGGCCCCGGACGAGTGGCACGTGCAGTGCTTGGACATGACGGGCTGCAAACTCCCTCAGTTCTGGATCCGCGGAGACTCTCATGCCGGGCCCGTGTGGTACCAGCTGGGAAGCCCGCTGGAGATGTACAGGTGGGAGACGGGGAGGGAGAGGAGAAGAGATGGAGGGATGGGGGGTCAGGAGGGGAGGGGAAGAGGAGAGGGAGGGAGAGGCAAGGGAAGGAAGTGAATGGAATGGGCAGGCCTTTTCTGAGGAGGGAATGCACTTGGTTGATGGCGAGCTACCGGATCTGCTCGTTCCTGCAATCGTGCCCGAAGGCCTCGTACGAGGAGGTGAATCCTTTTCCTCCACCCCCCTGCTGCCTGGCCTCTCCGGCGCTCCTCTCCCTCTTTCCGCCCCCTTTCCTTGTCTTCTCCTTTTTGTCCTACTGCTGCCCCTTCTCTCTCCCCCTCTCCCCCTTTCTCCCTCCTCCTCGTTTTCCTTTCCTACCTCATGATTTCTCCTCCACAACCCCCGTCTTGCTCGCTCTCACATCCCATTCTCCCGGTTCTGTCCTGTCCTCAAGTGTCAACAGGTGTGCGAGGTGCTAGCAGGGAAGAACTGGAAGTCAGGAGGGAAGAAGTTGAGGCCTCTTGTCATGGTTTCCTCCTCCTCCGTTTCCTTCCTCTCCCTCAAAACTTCTGCAGGACCTTGTCTTGGATAGAGCAGACAAGATTGTTGAGGTAGGCCTCCTCCTTCCACTAACATCATCCACCACCACCACCAGCCTCCTCCTCCTCCTCCCCCTTCCCCCTCCTCACACTAGCACTCTTCTGCTCCTGCTCTGCTGCCTTGGTCCTCATCCTCTTGCATTCCTTACTCACCTGTTCTCCTTCGCCTCTTCCTGTCAACCCTCTCGCATCTCGCTCCCCTCACTCTCATTTGCAGGAAGTAGCGTTGCTCAACCCCAAGCTCACATCGCACAGATTCCTACTGACTCTGCTAGCACGGCAAAGCAAGGTAACTAAGTTCCTGATGCAGTCCTTTCTTCTCCTTATCATTCTCCTCCTCACCTCTCCTCCTCCCCCCTTCCCTTTCTCCTTCTTGTCTCAGTCCTCGTCTTGACCCTCCTTCCCCCTCCTCCTGCTCCTTCCTCCTCCTCTTGCTCCTCCGTCCTCCTCCTCCTTCCTCCTCTTCGCACTTCTTCCTCAAACTTCAAGTGAGTACTGAAGGACCTCCAGTATCTCCGTCGCAAGTTCATTCGCACCAGCACCTGGGGAGGGCAGGAGAGAGGGGCCGAGCATGGTGAGACGTCTAGTCTTGTCGCTACTCGTCTCATCCTCTCCTATCAGACTCTCAGGAGCACTGACTGACATTGGCCTTGTACCTTTACATTTGCATATATCCTCTTCCCCTCCCTCCTCCCTCTCGTCCTCGTCCTCGCTCCTCTCTGCTTCGAATCTTGTCCCATCCGCCTTTGTCTTCCTTCCCTCACTTAGTTTCTTGATTGAGCTTCTTTTTCTTCTTCTGCTCATTTTGATCTCATTTAACATGTCGATAGCAAATCTTTGACTTTGTTACATTCGCCTCAACCCCAAAACATACTATACACTCCTCCTCCTCCCTCCACCGCCACTACTACTACCGCTAACCAGCAGCTCTTACCACCACCACCACCTCCTCCTCCTCCTCCTCCTCCTCCTCCTTTCTTCCGTCTTCCCTTCACACATGAAAGACTGGCTGCACTCTCTTGACCGGCTGCTGACAAATGTCGCACTTCTTGACTCCCTTAGCACATTTGCGGCACCTGCAGCCCGTAAGACTTGAGGGGAGGAGGACGAGGAGAAGTAGTCTAGAAGAGAATGGGTAGAGGCAGGGGCAGGGGCAGGGGCAGGGGCAGGGGCAGGGGCAGAGGCAACTTACAAAAGCAGGGGCAGGGGCAAGGGCAAGGGCAGGGGCAACTTACAAGATTCGATGACCGCAAGGGACGAGGACGGTTTCGATGGCTCTACGGGCACATTTCTACAAAACGATCAATGGAGGAGGAGCGTGAGGAGGAGGGGCAAGAATAGGGGAAGGGACGGTCGTGAGAGGAGGGAAAGGAGAGGGAAGGAGAGGAGAGTGAGAAAGATCAGAGAAGAGGGAACGAGATGAAGGACGAGGACGAGGACGAGGACGAGGACGAGGACGAGTAGGAGGAGGAGGAGGAGGAGGAGGAGGAGGACCTTGCAGCAGAAGTAGTCAAGCTTCACATCCACCTTCTCTTCACTTGGATCCTCTGGATCCTGAAAGTTCCGTCAGCCTCCCCATCCAGCCTGCAGCACTCCTTACCACAGTAGCTCCCCTCCTTCCACCAGCCTCCTCGTCCTCCTTCCCCTCCCTATCTGTCTCCTCCCTCTCCTCCTCTTCCTTTCCCTCTTCCTTCTCCTGCTGTTTCTCCAAGAGCTCTTGCTCTTTCTTGCCCTCCACGTCTTCCGACCCGCCTGCCTTTTCCCCGCCCTTAGCTGCTGCCTCTCGTTCCACCTCCTGCGGTCGCTCCCTCTCGCTCTCGGTCGAGTCTTGATCCTCCGCACCCGCGGACAGCTGCGAGGAGATGAGAGAAGCAGGAGAAGGAGCAGGAGCAGGAGAAGGAGCAGGAGCAGGAGCAGGAGCAGGAGCAGGAGCAGGAGCAGCAGGAGTCGACGTGCCCACCTTTCCCTTCCTCAGAACGCTCATGCGCAGAGCCTCCTAAGATCCAGAGTGAGGAGGGGGGATGAGGCGAACAGAGAAGATGAGAGAAAGAATGAGGAGCAGAAGGAGCACGAGCAGGAAGCAGGAAGCAAGAGGACCTTGACGGAGGGGGGAATGTAGCCCTTCATGTTCTCAAGGTCATCAGCTTCTCCGTAACTGAGACAAACTCAACAAGAACGCGAGGAAGCAGAGGAGAAATCAAGAAGAAAGAAGAGAGAGAAGAAACAAACACGACAAGCACAAACTCTTTAGAACAGAGGAGACAAGAGAAAAGAAAAGAAGTCGAACACAAAATACAGAAGTAAACAGCAGTACACGCAATCCAGCAAGACAGACAGGAAGGAAACAAGACAAGAACTCACTCTGACGACGCGTCGCTCTCCTCCTCCTCCTCCCCCATCAGCCGCTCGTCTCGCTGCAGCAAGTTAGCTCGAGCTCGATCGTGTCCTCTCCAACCTCCTGGTCGCTGAAGCGAGATAGGGGCAAGCAGCACAAGAGGGCGAGGAGGAAGCCCCAGGAGCTGCTCCTGTCCATCAGCTCCAAGGTGACAGCACAAGCAACCTCGTACCCTTGCGGTGCGTGGTTTGTAGCGAAGAAGCGGAGGTTGAGACTGGAAGGTGTGTCAGTGGGGATTTGATGGAGGAGACGCAAGGAGCAAAGAAGAAGAGAGGAGGGAAGGGAGGGGGGAGGAGAAGAGGGAAGTTGAGAGAATGGGAGAAGAGGGGGAAGAGAGAAAAGGAGAAGCAGAGGAGAGGAGGAGAGGAGGAGAAGAGGAGGAGGGAGAGGGAAGGGGGGGGGGGGGGGAAGAGAAAGAGAGGGAGCGAGCGAGCGAGAGAGAGAGAGAGAGAGAGAGAGGGCACAGAAAAGGACAGGACAGGACAGGAGAGCTCATTGCGCACCTGCACACGCAACAACACAAGAAGCAGAGCGAAAAGATCCCAAGGCAGATGATGGTCACAACCCCCGCCTGTGAAAAACATCATCATCATCATCATCATCATCATCATCTCCGTTTCCATCATCTCCACCACCTTCAACACCTATACCTGCTCCAAAATCACGACTCTCACCTGCTCAAAAGCACATCGTTGCACTCCTCCTGGACAATCATCGTCGTCGTTGCAACTTCCATAAGGATCACAAGATAGAACGAATGAGCAGCAGCAGCAGCAGCTCCTACTTGAGACACAGGTGATTCTGTTCCGACCAGTCGTACAGCAGGCAGAATCCAGGTTGGCAGCTCGTCACACTGCAGACCTGACCACCACCCGTAAGCCGTCAGACTCGCTCAGCATCCTTCCTTCCTCCTCCCTCTCATCCTCCTCTCATCTCAGAACAAACTGCTCCTGCTCCTGCTCCTGCTCCTGCTCCTGCTCCTGCTCTTACCTGACCGCAGCTTCCTGTATTGTCCCCTGTTCAATCGGAAGTCAGAAATACTTCTCCTTCTCCTCCTCTCCCTCCTTCCTCCTTCCTCCTCTTCCCTCACCATCTTCACATCCAGCGTTGGGGTTGCCGAAGTAAATGCTCTCTCCTCCCATCGAAACGCTAGTCGCAACACCAGCAACGCTCTCACTCTCACTGCATCATCAACATCATCACACTTCCCTCCTTGTCCTCGTCCCCCCCCCCCCCACTCCCTTCCTCTCCAGCCACACCTTGCTGATCGAACGTTGGCAACGATCTTGCAGACCGTCGTCTGCTGCTTCAGGGCTGTTGTGCTGAGTGACAGGTGAGGAGAGACGAGGAACGAGGAGGAGAGGGAGGCGGATCCACCTGCAGTCGATGAGGAGAGAAGCTCTGTTCACGTCATCCCCAGCTACCACCCGAACTGTGTACGCCTGCTCCTGCTGCGTGACGAACGTCCCAGCTGGCCGGGCTCGTCACACGCAGCCACGTCATCACTTTCTTAGCTCACCGAGCTGGCTGGAGCAGCAGTCCATGTCGTGCTTGCAGCAGATCTCATGGGAGTCGAAGACCTGAGGGAAGTCAGACACGGCGAGACCGAGGGGATCAGGAGTGCTAGTGTCGATCCACACGCTCAGGAGAAACAGCCGCAGATATGAGGAGACTGACGGATGAGGGGCAGGAGCGGGAGCGGGAGCGGGAGCGGGAGCAGGAGCAGGAGGAGCAGGAGCAGGAGCAGGAGCAGGAGCAGGAGCAGGAGCAGGAGCAGGAGCAGGAGCAGGAGTAGGAGCAGGAGCAGGAGCAGGAGCAGGAGCAGGAGCAGGAGCGGGAGCGGGAGCAGGAGCAGGGATAGGGGTAAGTGCAGGAAGCAGGAGGCGGGAAAAGGATGATTCTCACGGTCTTGGAGAACTCCTTCGCTCGCTCGCCGTCTGGCGTTGCGAAGATTTTGATCCCTGCGGGTAACGATGAGGAGGAATGGAATCAACGAGGCGGACGCTGCAGACCCGACTCTGTCTGATCAGGAATCCCGACTGGAGAAGCAAACATGTCAAAACTCAACCCCAACCGCCTGCACCTCAACAAGTCACCGATAAGGAAAGACGATCCCAATGAAAGAGAGGCTCCAAAGCGTCTCCCCTGCCATTGGCATCAGCACCTCGACGTCAAGAGCTTCATGCTGCTCTGCCAAGGGAAATAGGCAGCCTTCCTGCTGCTCACCGAATACTTCTTGTCGTCAAACAAGACGTTGATCAGGTTCCACTTAATGTCCAGCCCTTCCTTGGCGCTGCGAATGATAGATCAGAGGAGGAGGACGAGGACGAGGAGGGGGAGGAGGAGATGGTGGTGGTCGTGAACGAGTACGAGGAGAACAGAAACATAGTGGGAAAGGAGTAGCAAAAACGGGCGAGGACAAGGAAAACAAGTGTGAGGAATCAGGAGGCAGGACAAGAGATCGCAAGGACCATTCTGAGGAGTCCACAAGAGCATCTCAGACGACCGACCTTGTCTCTTGCTTGTACACCAACACCGACTGATTCCCTGGATGCCCTATCGCAAGGAACTGACCATGGAGAGCGAGGGAGGAGCCAAACCCAGTGGACCAGCAGCTTTCAGCTGTGACGCGTCAGCAGCCGACACTCTCGTCCTCTCCCTCGCTACCATCTTGCGATCGTAGGCAGCTTTCCTCTTGCTCTAGACATTCCTGGGTCTCACACGTGATGATTTCAGCCTGTAGGACGCCTCCGTTAGCCCTCCGTACTCCAACGAGACTCCTTCACCTCGATCCACTCGGTCGGTGAAATGCTCAAGTAGATCAGCACAGCCTGCCAGACAAGTCACTCTCCTCATACTCCTGCTCCTCTTCCTCTCCATTATTCATGTACAATCATCCATCATCATCTCCACCAGGTTCCATACCGGCACAGGTTTGAGGGAGGAGTCCAGGAGCGTGGCGGACACTGCGACCTCTCCCTCTCCCATCGCGACCTGAAGAGCATGAGGGAGCATGAGTAGAAGGTACAGGAGAGGACCTGCTTCCCGAAGGAGGAGGAGAGGAGAGTACGGTCTCCCGTAAGCCATGACGGCTTGCTGCAGTCAAGGGTCAGCCAGGCGGCAGCTGGTCAAGGGGAAGCTCACTGTCTGAAGGGATCTGCGGAGAGGGATCGAGGGAGGGACTGGAGATGCTTCCAGGAAAGATCGTCTTGAAGAACTACGAGCTCCACACATCCCCCTGTGTTGTGATCACCTGAATGGAGCAAAAGGGGTGGCAGAGAGGGGGAGCAGGACAGCGTTCTCAGGGCTACCTCCAGCGAAAGCCACTATGGACTCGTACGTGGATATCTTTGCTTCTGATTGGCAGATGTCAGAAGGACAAGAAGAAGGCAGAACAGGCACAAGACCTTTGAGGTGAAACCCGACCTTGCTCCTGGGACAGCTTTGGTTGTTCACAAATCAGAATGGAGTAGTCAACATTGTATGACATCAAGGCACCTAGGAGCGATGTGGACTTTGCCGTCACCCTCAAGTTTTCTGAGCACTGTGGGTGAAAAGTTGATTGACGTGGTTGAATTTCCATCAAACTGCATTCGAAAAGATGTTCATCCCGTACCAACACACCTTGCTCAACCCCGTCTTACCTGAACCACGGGCGCCTGACAATTTTTTGTCCCCACACACCTTGCGATTGCAATGCCTCCAGTACCACTCATGGCGTGAACTCTGTCTGTTGAAGACATGGAGGCGCCCAGCCCGCGAACTCCAAACTGTCGCAGGTTTGTCACGAGCAAGGTTTGTGTTGGTTTCATCAGCTCACATCAGGCAAGCAGCTGCTGAAAACGATATCTGACACTTTCCCATGGAGATGAACTGCATGATCGCTCTTCGCTCGTCCTTGAAGGCTTCCCATAGCCAATCCGACAGATGCCAACAGGCACAGTCGTTGCACCACCATTGGTACCTGCAAAGACAGAGGGCTCAAACATGTATGACACGCTCAGCAACATGAACGAAGCTGGATATCCATCATCTCCATCACCACACGGTCCTTCTCATCGCACTCTAGTTGCTCCCTTCCCCCATCTCCTCCCTGCTCTCCACTCCTCTCCCTGCTGTGTCTACGACAAAAAGCATTTCACAGTGAATGGCGATAAACTACCCCACAGAATCATTCCAAAGGGTGGGTAGTCTACACCACCCCTGCTATTTCCGCACAGTCCAAGGGAGGGTCCAGTAACAAATTCACTTTGAATCACCGGTACTTTGTAGGATAAATAGGGGGTGATATACCCCACCCCCTGACCCCCTAACTTGTAGCTTGTTCAAGCTGGGGCCAGAGCAAAGATGCAGGAGCGATATGCCGAATGACGGTGAGCGGGGGCAATGAGAATGCGAAGAAGATGAAGCATTGAAGAGAGAACATCTAGATCATGTGAAATATGCAGACCATGTGAATGCAGTTGTATGATTGCCAATATTCCACATGAAGAGGATGTCAAAAGGGGAAGAGGAGTAGACAATATGTATGCATATCTGTGTTTTAGATGATAAGGGTCTTAGGAAATGACCATTACAAGAGAGGCAAAAGTGGATTGTCAAACAGACTACCCAAAGGTCTGCGAGAGCTCCAAAGGTATTCAGTGAATGAGAAGAAGTTATCATCGAGAGAATACAATGTCAAGGGACCAGAAATGTGCTAGAGCATAAAAACAGATTGTTTGCGTAAATTTTGAGAACTCCAGAGTCAGATTGTTTGTCTGAAATTTGAAAACTTGTGAGACTGTGCCTTTATCATCTGCACAGCAAGAGAGCCATTGGTCGAGATAAATATCTGTGCTGGAACATCATGCTCCAGAAAGCTGATGAGTCGCATGCCCGGCCTCGGAACGTGGCGAAGAGTGGGTCGTAGGACATACCCCCGAAAATAAGAGAGGAGGGAGCAGAGGGAAGCGAGGAGTGCGATGATTCAACACAGAAGCACAGTTGAGGGAGATGGTTGAACTTTGGAGATGAGGAAACAAATCTCAAAGTCAAGTATTGTATCAAGGTCTACCCAATCAATAAACAAGCAAAGTGAACTACGCGACGACCGAACCAACGGGTTAGAAGCTTGAATGCTGTATTGAACTACTAAACCGAGATATCCAAAGTGGACGAGAACAGAGCAATAATCATATGGCATACTCTTGCAGTAATTCAGTATCAGGTAGCCTCTGCAGAGGATACAATCCACAAAATAGTGATGAGACGTGTAATGTGAACACAAAAGCGCTGCCACAGGCAATCTATGCATATGATGTGCACTGACTTAGTTGACAATATCCAAGAATGAGGTGGGTTCACATTCAGCATAACATATTGATCAGAGGTTCTTCGGTTTACTCTCCTCTACAGTCTACCGCAACAATAATTTACGAGCGGTTGTAGAAGTAGTCCCAGTGGTTGCGAGCGCGAACCCAGTCATCGTAGGCAGCGGCATCGTTGGCCTTGTAGTAGGTGTCAGCAGAGGCGTTGTAGAGCTGACGGGCCTGGGCGTTCTGGCCAGCGGCCTTGGCGTAGAGAGCAGCAGCAGTCTGACCGTAGAGAACAGAGAACATTCTGAAAAGAAGAGCGTCAATAATTTGCTTGCAGAACTTGGTTAACAACACATTAATTCATCTAGCCACAATCATGGAACAAGTTCCTTCAATCACAGTGTATTTCCCATATTCATGTGCAAAATATTCAGATGGACAATTAATTCGGCAACAAACTTTATGCGCAACAATCAAGAAATGAAAGAAGGCGCATGGGGACAAGCATGAACGTGGAGAACACAAATACGAGAAAATCAAGGTGTGGAACCCAACGCCACGATGGAAACATCCAATGATGGTAAGAAAAGAAAGTCAAACAATTCAAGCATCGAGAAATAATTCATAAGACATGTACAAAGTCGCAAATTTGAAAGCATCACAGGACAGCAGCACAACAGAATTGCATGAACATGAGGTCAGGTTGTTCGAGCCATACCCGGTGTGTGAAGAGCCACCTGTCGTGACCCTTCTTATATACAAGCTCTGAATCGGGGGTGGGGTATGTGTACCACCCGTCATGTTCACCCCACCCTTCCTGCTAAGCTTCAGTTTTTCTCCAGTACCTACTCATCACGTATCCCTGCCACCCGTACTCGACTACCCCAGGTGGCTGGAAACTATCAGAGGCTAGTACGAAGGGGTACTCTATCAAATCAGTGGGTGGTAGGCCACTGTGTCCCAAGGGTTGTCAAGGCAGGAATGGGGTGTGAGTCAAGCCGGGGTTATACCATACCTATACTATAGCCAATAATTTCATATATAAAGTAGGGGTGATGGTAGGTACCCCTCCAGTTTTCACGGTTCCCTCCACCTCGCCACACTTAGCGAAGGGACAGACGTGTCTCTTCTAAAATAACGGCATTTGTAACCACCCTTGAACAAATGAAACGTACTGTAACGACTTATCATGAGGGCGATGACTAGATGGCTCGATAAGGCCGTTCGTTGACGTAAACTACCCCCAATACCATTGTACCCACCCCTCCTGAAAAAACTACCTACCTGGGTGCTGGGATCCCCACTTGTGAAGTGCTACACCAAGCACCGTATGTTTATTGATAAAGACTACACATTTTCTAAGTGAATCAATAATTGAAATGCAATATCATAAGAGCCTTGCCCTTTTGCCTCCCTACCCCCTACGGTACCGTCATTCCCACAACACCCCCTGTATTGACCTACCCCTAACACTTACTACCCCTATCTTCTGAACCACCTTGACCGTCCAACGTCACTGAAGCCCTTATTCTATACCCCACCCCTTAATAGATACATCCCATCTCTGCAAGTACCGGTACTGATTTCTTTATTACCGGTACTTTCAATATAAAAATTGCCGGTACTCTGGAAGAATGACCTACCCCTTGACTCATTCGATATTCACTACCCCCCATTTAGGGCCCCCTAACGCCAATTCTTCCTGAATCACCCACACCCGCATCGTGTACCCCTCCATCCAGATGACCACCTGGAGATCTGAAATGTACCCACCCTTTTGACCGAAAATTTCCTATCGAAGAACCAGTACTTGAAAACAAGTACCCGTACATTTCATACAAAAATGCGTATGGGTGGGTGCCCCTACCCCATGTCTCTCGACTATAACAACCAACGCTCCAACTGAGTTCATCCTTGCTACCGCACGAAGTTCGCATCCTGGCTACAACCTCCTCCTCCCTCCCTCCCCTCCTCATCCTCTGTCTTGCCCATCTCTTCTATCCCTGACAGAGACTAGTAGAGATCTCTACTAGTCTTCCTCTCGCATCTCCTCCAAATTGCCTCGAAGATACTAGTTCGACGGGGTTTCGAAAACTCAGTCCGTTGGCAACAAACAGCACGACACGTCGCCTTTCTGCCCTTTGATGAAAAGAAAGTTGATAGCCTTGTGAAATGACTACAAGATATCGCATCCCCTCCTCGGCCTACCCGGTCCCCCCTGCCTCTATCCATTCCACAAATCCTCTCCATCCGCCATCTGACAAGCCGAACAATATCATCGAGCACACCAAGAAAGATGCAACTGGCAGGGTCTCCGTCAAGAAGTATCTCAAGGGAGCTCTCCTGGGGAAGGGAGGCTTCGCAAAATGCTTCCAAGTGACCGACCTGGACACGAAGGAGGACTGGGCTTGCAAGATCATCCAAAAGTCCTCGCTGACCAAGCAGAGACACAAGCAGAAGTTGCAGTCGGAGATCAAGATCCACAAGTCCCTCAGCCACAAGAACATCGTTAGGTTCCATGATGTGTTCGAGGACAAGGAGAATGTCTACATCGTCATGGAACTGTGCCCTAACCAGACGATGCTCGAGCACGTGAAGCGCAGGAAGCGGCTGTCAGAATCTGACACCAGACGGTTCATGCTTCAGATCCTGGACGCTGTTCGCTTCATGCACCAGTACAGAGTGATCCATCGAGACCTGAAGTTGGGGAACTTCTTCCTGGGCAAGAACAATGAGGTCAAGATCGGGGACTTCGGGCTCGCCTGCAAGCTGCAGTTTGACGGGGAGAGAAAGAAGACTCTGTGCGGCACCCCCAACTACATCGCACCTGAGGTGCTGGACGGGAAGGACGGCCACAGCTACGAGGTTGACATCTGGAGCATTGGCGTCATCCTGTACACCTGCCTGGTGGGCAAGCCTCCCTTCGAGACGGCTGACGTGAAGTCGACATACAAGCTGATCCAGTCAAACACGTACTCGTTCCCTCCTCGGCTGGAGATCAGCGAGTCAGCCAAGGCGCTTGTGAGGTCGATCCTGCAGTCGAGGCCAGAGAAGAGGCCGTCGATCGAGGACATCATGAGGGACGACTTCTTCCTCGGGCAGGGGATCGCGCTGCTGCAGGGCAGGGACGACCCGCTGAACACAAGCGGGAACAACAGCGGGAACCGAGGGAAGCTCAAGGACGCCCTGATCTTCTCCAGCTCGTCCAACACTGCTCCAACCGATGCCCGCGCGCCCCTCCAGCCCGTGCAGGAGGTGAAGAACGTGGAGCAGGACAAGAACAAGAAGGTCAGGGCGGACGGAGCCCCGTTGGGCCTGGCATCCTGCAACATAGAGAGGAAGCCGATGACTATCCTGTCTGGCCTGTCGTCGGTTGGGAACATCTATCGGCCGATGCTGCAACAGCAGGTTGCCGGGGAGGATATGCAGAGGAACAGCGACAGGGACTCGGAGTCGTCACCCACCAAGAAAGTGACGAAGCAGATGGGAGCGCTGGATGTCAAGGACAAGACCAACTTTCTCCTCCCGACTTCCTCCTCCTCCTCCTCCTCCGATCCAGCCACTACCATTCAACGGAAGGCCTCCGACTGCGGGTCGGACGCGGCATCCTCTGCATCCACAGCCAGCGCGCCTGTCTCGGCGAGGTCGGACAAGGATGTCCCGGTGGCATCGGCCGCCGTTGAGGACGAGCATGCGATGAGGAACATGCACAACAACATCACTGCAGCCCTGAGCTCGGCGGTCAAGGGGTCGTCGTCGTACGTGGGGACCCTGCCGCTGCCCCAGGTGTGGGTGAGCAGCTGGGTGGACTACTCGAAGAAGTATGGGCTGGGGTACAAGCTGAGCAACGATCAGTACGGAGTGTTTTTTAACGACTCGACCAAGATCCTGCTGCAGTTGGACGGGAGCTCGTTCGAGTACATGGAGAGGCAAAGAATGGACGGGAACAACGTCAAGTTTGACAAGCGATCGAGCTACACGATGGGTGAGCGGCCTGCAGAGCTGAACAAGAAGGTGACGCTGCTGGGGCACTTCAAGAACTACCTCAACGACTCGAGCAAGGTAGAAGGAGGAGACAAGGGGAAGGAGGCCTTCGACCGGAGCAACGTGGCGAAGGAGACAGAGGATGGAATCTACGTGAGGAAGTGGATGAGGACGAGGCACTCGGTCATCTTCCGCCTCAGCAACAACTGCTTCCAGATCTCCTTCAACGACGACTCTGAAGTCTTCCTGTGGGCCTCCAGGAGGTGGGTCACGTACCGGAGTAGGACGAAGCCGCTGCGCACGATGGACCTCAAGGATGCGGCATGCGATGCCGACATTGCCAAGAGGCTCAAGTACGCGGATGACATCCTGGTGCAGCTGCTGGCGGCCTGAGGTTGAGCTGGAGACATTTGGCTGTTTTTTTTCCATCT
The DNA here is from genome assembly GCF_000315625.1 of Guillardia theta CCMP2712. Lineage (NCBI taxonomy): Eukaryota > Cryptophyceae > Pyrenomonadales > Geminigeraceae > Guillardia > Guillardia theta. Next base: position 288,975 of record NW_005434617.1, read on the forward strand.
TTTCGGTTATTCTTTGATACGCTTAATAAGAAATTGTTTGTGAAACTTACTCACCTCCTCTCCTTTCTTGTGTCTTCTTTCCGAACCTCATTCCTCGTCTTCCGTCCGCTTCTATCCTTACTCCCCCATCATCATCATCATCATCATCATCATACACTGGCTCTCTCCTCTCATACTCTCCGTGAGAGTTCAGGAGATGCTGAGAAGTTCTACTTCAAAGATGAGAGTGCTGTTAGGAGGGATCTCAGGAGGCGATCCTCGTTTGCCGTAACCCAACCTGCCATGACGTATCAAGCCCACATCCCTGCTCTCCCCTCCTCCTCAACCCCTCCCGCATGTCTTCCCCTCCTCCCTCCTATCCTCCCCCTCGCCTTCCTCCACTCCTCTCGCCTCCTCCTCCTCCCTGCCCTCCTCCTCCTCCTCTCCTCCCATGCACCAACTTTGGAGGGATGGTGAGCTTGCGTTTGCCCCCTTTCTTCATGCCCTTCACGCCTCGGTCCCATCCCTTGATCACTTCCCCGGCATCGATCGTGAACTTGAACCGGCTCGACGCGTCAAACTGTGTCCCGTCCTCCAACCTCCCCACGTACTTCATCGTTACCGTGTCCTGCGACTCTGCAGTCTTTCCTTCCCCCACCTTCATGTCCTCCACCACCATCTTCTCTTCCTCAGGCTCCTCATACTCCTCCCCAGGAATACTGTAGCTGCTCTTGTTCTGCACGAGCTTCCCGTTTGCCACGGCCTTCTTCAGCACCTTGAGGACAAGAGTGTTGTTGTCCACTCCTGTGCTTGCTTTCACAAACTTCTTGATGTACACGAGGCTGCTGCCGCTGCCGATTGGAAGTCAACTCAAAAGAAGATCTGCTCCGGATATGGCACTCCCATTTCCATCATCAAAACCATCATCACCATCATCACCATCATCACCATCATCACCATCATCACCATCATCACCATCATCACCATCATCACCATCATCACCCTCTCAATCTCAATCTCAATGTACATCTCCATCTACATCTCCATCTACACATACTTCTACATCTACATCTACATCTACATCTACATCTACATCTACATCTACATCTGCATCTACATCTACATCTACATCTACATCTACATCTACATCTACATCTACATCTACATCATCTCACCTCTTCTTCTTCTCTTCTCTGATCGCTCGCTTGATCGTTTCCAGCAAATCCTCCTTAGCCATTATCCCGACGACCTCAGCCAACCCCACCCCTACCCCCTCTTTTTCCTTCAGACACCACCCACATTTATACTTCAAACTCACCCCCCAAGAACAGCCCAAGGACCCACCCCACAGAGATAAGGCCTTGCAAGGACCTTTTATCAGCATGCAGATAGCAAGGGAACAGATGGGAACAAGTGCGAGAGAGGAGGAGGAGAGGAGGAGAGGAGGAAGAAGAAGGGGACAAGAGAAGGAAGAGGACAAGGAGGAGGAGGAGGAGATGAGGAGGAGGAGGAGGAGAGGAGAAGCAGGAGAAGCAGGGGGGGGCGGGGGAGGAGAGGAGAAGAGGAGGACGAAGACCAGGAGGGGAGCAGAGGAGGACGAGGACGAGGACGAGGACGAGGAGGACGAGGAGGACGAGGACGAGGACGAGGACGAGGACGAGGAGGATGAGGACGAGGGGTGCTTGAAAGGAAGGCGAGCTTCCTTGTGGAGTACCAAAGATTGGGAAGGAGGAAAGGAGAGATCGTCCTGCCGCAGACACCCTTGAACGGATCCCCTGACTTGACATGCTTGTCTCTCACCCCAATATGCAGGAGGAGGAGGGAGAGAGAGGAGAGGAAGCAGAGAAAGCGCGAACCTACATCATGAACATTGTGGACGATTTTCTCACTTGGGGGGGAGGTACTGCCCTGACCCACCAGCTTCTAACTGACTCGATCATGATGAAAGACTTGCTGTTCAAGTTCCGTCCAGACTTCCCCTTCGAACGTCCCACAAGGTCAGCACGCGTCCCGTCGTTGCACTCATGACAGCGATCTCCCAGCTCTATCCCAGCCTCTTGGTACATCAGCCCCAAGCAGACTTTCGGGGAACTGGTTGTGTGGAATCTCTTCTTCTGGACGCTGACTTACGTGATCTTCATGGTGAGTTGACAAGCCTCGCCATGCTCGTCTCACGCGCATTGGCTGCAGAGATGCGACTTTAGGAGGAGGCTCGGCCTTCCGAAACATGGCGTGAGGAAAGTGACGTATGGAGACGTGTTCTTGGGGTGAGGAGCGAGGGAGAGTGACCGGAGGGAGGGGGGAGGAAAGGAAAGCAAGTGGAAGAGTGTGTGGGAGGGAGGGAGGGGGGAGGGAGCAGAGGGGAGGAGGGAGGGGGGAGGGAGGGGGAGTATGCGCAGATGGTTCACCAGGTACTTTCAGGACACAGGTATTGGCGAGCTTGCTGTGGGTACTCTACTATAAGTACCTCACCAACACGGTCGTCTACATCCTCCAGCCCTGCCACCTCGTCTCCATGTGAGATGGGACCGGTCCTGCTTCCTTGCCGCTGCTGATGACTGGAGGTAGCATGCTAGTCTATCTCTTCTGGTGCAGGGACATCGCGCACGGTGTGAAGAGGGAGAAGACTGAAGTCAGCGCCTGACATCCTCCTTCTCCTCCTCTCCTCCTCCTCCTCTCCTCCTCTCCTCCTCCTCCTCTCCTCCTCTCCTCCTCTTTCCTCCTCCTCTTCTCCTCCTCCTCGCAGGCTCGCTAATCTTCTCCATGTTCACGCACATGAATGTTGGGACGCTCCTCGCCCTCGGTGTGTTCAGCTCCTTCTGTC
>NW_005434617.1:291877-307586 GCF_000315625.1 Guillardia theta CCMP2712
ATTCAATTTCTTCGTCCTCCACGTCCTCCTTGCTGTTGCTCCTCTGCACTTCGAGTGGCAGGAGGTGCTGCCTCCCTCCTCTTATCTCTCTCTCTCCTCCTCCTCTCTTCCCTCCTCCTTCCTCGCCCGGCTTCTGACTCATTTTCTCCCCGCTTCCCCTCCCTGCTCTCCCTTCCCCCTCCTCTACCTGCTCTTGTTCTCCTCCTTTCTCGTCCTGTTCCACTTGCTGGCTGAATGGCTCCTTGCAGTCGTTCCCCTTCAAGAAGGGACTGTTTGCTGTCACGGTGAGAAGCGAGTCGAGAGAAGAGAGGAGGAAGCAAGCGGAGAGAGGAAGGAGGGGCGAGCAGTGAGTTTGAGGGGGGGAGGAGGGGGGGAGACAAGGGAAAATTACTTATGACAATGGGAGGAAATGATGGAGCAGGAGCAGAGAGAGGTGAAGGAGACGGAAATTCAAAGAAGGGGCAGCAGCAGCAGCAGAGGCAGCAAAGGCGGCGGCAGCGGCAGCGGCAGCGGCAGCAGCAGCAGCAGCAGCAGAGGCAGCAGTAGCAGTAGCAGCAGCAGCAGCAGCAGCAATGTTTTCGTTTTCATCCTCACGAGGGAGTAGATGGGTTTTGCTCTCCTCGGCATCTTGCACTGGACCATCCTCCTTCCAGGTGACAATAGTCTCCTCCTGCCCACCACCGCCCTCCCCCCATTCCCTCCTCCTCCTCCTCCTTCTCCTCCTCCTCCTCTGCCTATTCGTCCACATTCGTGACGAATGAGGCTCAGTGTCCATCCTCGTCGGCAACAACATCAACTACATGATGAGTCCTCCCAAGGGGCCCCTGCTCTGGTTTGGTAAGGAGGGCGAGGAGGACGAGAGGGAAAGTTTTCTCATGTGTCGAGCAGGCGATCACTACAGATCAATCCAAACGTTCGGAACCTACCTCCTCCTCCTCCTTCCCGGTGAGACGTTTTACATCAGCCCCCACCATCTTCGTCATTTGTATCCTCCTCGTCTCCTCCGCTCACTCCAGCTCAGGGCTGCTGTTCCCTGCCATGGTGGACTTGGCAAAGAGGATGTCGGGGAAGGTGAGGGAGAGGGTGGGAGTTGGGGAGGGTGATGTTTGCCCAGTGGAGAAGACAGAAGTCAGCGTGAGAGAGGATGGGAAGAAAGACGGAAAGCACAAGATGAAGTATGTGAAGCAACCCAAGGACTCTCCTCCTCCTCCTCCTCCTCCTCCTCCTCCTCCTCCTCCTCCTCCTCCTCCTCCTCACTCACTCACTCACTCACTCACTCAATCACTCACTCACTCACTCACTCACTCAATCACTCACTCACTCACTCAATCACTCACTCACTCACTTCTCGTCCCAACATGCATCTTCTCCCTCTTCATCTTCGTCATATCAAGGGAAGGTCGTGTTTCATTCCATAACATCCTGTCATGTCAACTTCTGTGCCAACTTCGCCTCCAACGTGCTCTTGGGCACTGCTCCGATGATTGTATCCAGCTTCTCTCCATCCTTGAACAGCATCAGCGTTGGGATACTTCTGATCCCATACTCCGTTGCCGTCTCCTGGTTCTCGTCCGTGTTGATCTGAACCAACTTCAGCTTCCCCTTGTAGTCTGCCGCGATCTCGTCCAGGACGGGCTTGATCATCCGGCACGGCCCGCACCATGGCGCCCAGAAGGAGACCAGGGTCGGCACTGCGGATTCCCAGTGAGACACAGCAGCTGGGGTAGCAGGAGGAGGAGAAGACGGGGAGAGGGGGTGGAGCAAGGCTGAGGGGTTGAAGGGAAAGGAGAGGGGTAGAAGGGAAGCGACTTGGAGGCGAGACGTCGTGGAAGGAATGCGGAGGTCGAGGACGTGAACGAGGAGGGGTGGGAGCGAGAGAGAGGGAGGGAGAGGTAAGGGGTAGAGGGAGGGGGGGTGGTACCTTCAGAGTCAAGCACGAGGTCCTTGAATGAAGCGTCTGTCGCGTCCGTGCATGACATGCGAAGGGAGAAGGGAGCCGTCCTGACCGTCTCCTGCTGCGATCTGCACACTTGCTGCGTCGCATGCGGCACTTGAAACGGGGCGCGAAAACTCGTACGGAAGGCGGTGGACTGATTTAGAGTTAACGCTAGCACTGCTAGCAGGAGGCTGAGACGCAGCATCTGCAACCTGGTGAGCAAGAGATGAGAGGAGGAGAGAGTCTGGTGCTGGTTTCGATTGCTACATGCTCTCTACAGGCATTGGCTCTCCAGAGTCAAGTGCCCAACCAGAAGCCACGTTAAGTTCTTAGTTGCTGACCAAGGTTTCTCGTCTAGTCTCCTCTTCAAGTATTTTCTCGTCTCTGATCTCATGGCTTTCATTCTCAGTCCACGTTTTCCTGAATGCTTCAACCCATCTCGTGCATTCTCGGCATCTGCGCTTATTGTCCACCTGCGCACTCATCGCCTTCTCCCTCTTCGCACACTTCGTTTCCTCAACCTGACCCTCCCTCATCTAATCCCGGCACTCGTCCTTGTCCTCTCCTCCCGATCGTCCTGCTCCTCCTGTCACTCATCCTCTCGTCGTCTTCAAGTAATCATCATTACTCTCCTCCTCCTCCTCCTCCGCCTCCTCCTCCTCCTCCTCCTCCTCCTCCTCCTCCTCCTCCTCCTGCGTGGGCTTCTCGATTCATTACATCATCTTCCACCCCATTCGCTTACCCCACCCCACCTTGGTGCCATCACAACTTTCATAACCCTATCATTCACATACCGGACCCCTTCTCAGACTACCTCCACCCACTAAGTTTGAATAATACCCCTCAGAATTACTCATATTTCCCTGCCATTACCCATACATATTGATGATTCCCCGCAATATGACCCTGCCTGTCAAGTAGTGACCCCCCATACTTCAAAAGTACCCCTGCTTTCAGCGAAATAACCCCCATTCCCAGATTCCTTACAGCCTAGCCTCGATAGTTGAGTGGGGATGAGGCTTCCACGGAAGCCTCCGGACCGTTCAACACGGTTGTGAAACCGGGCCGGGCCGAGTACGGTAGTACGGCGGTCGGTGACCGTGGCACTCAGTCAGTTGGGCCGGGCCCGGGGGCCGGTCACGCCGTCGGCCGGTCCGGGCTCAGTCACCCCGGCGTCCGGCGGTGCGTGCGGGGCCCGGCCCAGACGGCCGCATCATCCGGCGGATTCGATTGATCCAATTGCAGCGAAAGGTGACTCTGTGACCGTTCGAGTCGCGGCACAGCCTGGGCTTGCCAACTGAAAGTTGTGAGCCCGCCGTCAGGGCCCTGCCCGGGCTGGCGACCGTACCGTGGCACGGACCGTCCGAGGCACTCGGAGTGCCAGTGGCACCGGGCCGCCGCCTCAGGGCCTCGCGGCGCCGCACTGTGCGATACTATGATAGGCACTGTCACAGTGACGCCCCGGCGCCGCTGAGAGAACTCAGGCTGCATCACTGTCATGTACTCAGGCTAGGGGGCGCGGCTGTCACCGTGTGTACTACCTGTGACAGTTGTAAAGTCGATGTCTGAGTCTCCGACGCGCCGGGATCGGATCGAATGATACTACTGATCGGAGCCTCGGAGCCCGGCGGCCGGGCCGCAAGTCAGTAGCCTGGAGTCCGGCGGCGCCCGGCTACTGATAGTACTCAAAACGGTTTCTTGACGGTTACATTTCATAGGAGGTCTTAGAAGGATATACGGGCGTATGACCTGATACAAGACGAAGAGCCATGCAGTTTGCTAGCCCAACAGCGGCAAAGCTGGCGGCGTGTGCGGGGGTTCCGATCCTCCTCCTCCTCCTCCTCCTCCTCGACCGTACTCCCTCCCCCAGTCTCCTCCTTGCGAGGTCGCATGCTTCACTTCGCTCTCCCTTCATGGCGAGACGGGCGGTCGGTGGTGCTAGGATGCAGTCGCTTCTGCTTCCATGGTACGAGACCGTGTCGGTGGGAGATGGCACAGGGCCGGAGAGCACGAGCTACTGGAAGGTCCCACCGCAGACCTCACTTCGAGGAGGGTTCCCGGCTCCCCCCAACAACTTCCAGGTGAGCTGAGTAGCGGTGCGAGGGCAGCAGTCCGTCTGACCCCTGGCAGGATCCCACCATCTGGAATGCCGACAGCGTGTTGAACGGTGGGAACAAGGAATGGTCAGAGGAGGATGCAGCTCTGCATGCCTACAACATGGTAAGAAGATTCGCGGCTGATCCGCTCGTTGCCCCCTGATGGCGTCATGCAGCAACGGTGGAGGAACAAGATCCTGGACGAGCAGGTCGAGAAGCAGGAGAATATGTGGAACCTCATGAACCGAGCGGACTTTTGCGACAGATACTGTGGGGGGGACAGAGGTAGAGGCTGCTGCAGATGCTGCTTGCTTGTCGCCCGCTCACCTGCTCTTGTAGACTGGGGTAACATGTGCTATCGCTGCCACGGATGGAACGAACTCAGGTCCGACCACCGGACTGCCACGTTGAACCATGCGGAGAAGGTGAGGAGTCGGAGGGGGCAGCGATTGATGATGATAACGTGGCTTGTGATGAACCGATGAGGATGTAGAGGTTGGGATGAACATGATGAAGGTGTGAAAGCAGTTGTCTGAAATTGAGATGATACAAAAATCGATCCGATAGACAGACAGACAGACAGACAGGATGAGGAGGAGTCAACGATTGCTCTAGTACTGATGTAAGTATCTTCAGCAGGGTGCCAAGGGTGACAAGGGGAGCGACAAGCAGAGCAGCAAGAGCAAGAGCAAGGAGGAGCTTGCCAAGAACCTCAGGAAGCTCGCGGACGATGCCATCAAGGCCCTGGCCGACCTCGACGCTCCTCGCACGGAGGCTGGGAAGGAGCTGGAGGAGAAGACGGCGGACAAGATGCAGAAGATCCTCCAGTCGATCAAGAAGGAGAGCTAAGGGAGGGCACTAGGGAGCCATGGGTACTGAAACATCTTGTTTGAGTCGTTTTCTTTTGCTGTGTGTATTCTTACATTACATAATTTACATCTTTGGAGCTGCTGCTTCGCTGTTGCTGCTACTCTGTGCGAGGACGCTTCTCTCCCCTCTCCTCCTTTCCCTCCTCTTCTCGCTCCCTTCCCTTGCCAGACGAGCCTTCATCGCACTGCTTCGTACCTTCCTCGCCAGTCGCTGTACTGCATGCAGCACACGCGTCTCTTCTTCCTTCCTGTCCCTTCGCTCCCCTCGTCTCCTCAGAAGCTGCTTCAACCATTTTCTCATCCTCCTCTTCCTCCTTCCTTCGCAACTTCTTTTCAGTCTGCCCTCCATCCTCCTGCTCGTGCGCTGCTTGCTCAATTTCCTCCTGCTCTGTTGCGTCCACTTTGGCTGCCATGTTCGTGTCCAGGCTCGTCCCTGTTGTGCTGGGCTCTTGTCGCTCGTCCATGGCCTCCTTCTCCTCTACCTCCTTCGTCCTCACCGTCTTCTGCACTTCCTCACCCCGTTCATACTCGGCCGCACCTTCCGGGCGTGTCTCCACCATGGGATCTCTGGAAGTCGTGCAAGGATCGTGCCGGTCCTCTGGCAGAGAGTGCTGTGCTCCAGAGCTCGATGGCTCCTCCTCTTTCCCTTGTTTCTTCTCTTTCTCTTCAGCCCCGGCGCGCGGCATCGAAGCTCCCGGATCCCCAGCAGGCACTTGGCCAGATGAAGTGACTGCAGCAACGGGCACGTCATCCTCCATATCATTCTCCTTGGTAATCGTTAGAGCTTTCGCGTTCTCGTCCTTCGCCTTCTCCTCTTCCTCCTCCGTCTTGGGCTTGTCAAGAACTGCAGTTTTCGCGTCTTCAGTCTTCTCCGTTGCCTCCTGCTGCTCTCCTGGACCCTCAGCTGTCTTTCCTTCTTGCAAGTCCTTGAGGGTTGGCGACTCCTTCGCGCTCTCCTCCTCTCCCTCCTTCCGCATTCGCTCAGCCCCTTCCTTGGAGATTTCCGTACCATCCTTAGACTTGCACGCGCCAGTCTCATCGCTGGCGCCTTGAACTCTCCCGTCCTCCTCCATCGGATTCGCCCGACTCTCTCCCCTGCAGTCATCCCCCGAAACTGTTCCTTGCTCCGAGGCGCTTGGAGGCGAGATGATCTCATCGATCCTTCCAGTGTGAGCAACGGGCGGGACAGCAGGAGAGGCTGACGAGCTGCACCAGGCAGTCAAGAAGCAGGCGGCCTCGTTCCATCCACTACCTGACTCCCTCCTGCATCAGCAGCTCCACGCGCCCCCCCTCGAGGTCCGACGAGGACGATTCCTGCATGTCTGTCAAACTTCACAGCCTGATCATCAAGGCACATCTTTCTCTTCTCCTCCTCTCCCATCCCTCTATCGTTTCAGCTCTCACTATCGTCCTTCATAGACCCGCATCGAAGGACCCCACGCACATCAACTCAAACTTCACACGTCTTACCTTGACAACGCTGTCGGTCCCCTTCACCAGCCATGCTGCGTGTTCCCTGCCATTTCCTATGGCTTGTTTGACTCCTCCCTCAACTGAGAACATCTGCCCAGCGGACACACTCTCCTCTCCCATCTGCACAGGCTGGGGACCGTCGGAGCTCTCGGCGAGCTCAACGGGAGGGAGGAGGGGAGCTACTCTTAGGGATGCCACAGCAACCTCGTCCATCCCCTTCACAGCTTCTCTAAGCATCGGTTGACCAAACACCCTCCATCTCACCTGCGATTCATTCTCCAGCTCCATCCCCTGCAGCTCCCCCAGCTGGCCGTTGACAGGCGTGCCCCTCATCTTCAGCTTCTCGATTAGGACAGCTCGCTTCTCCGGCTTGCCGTCCTCTGCCAGCCAACTTTCATCTCCTTTCCTCCCAGTCCTCGTCCCTACCTGCCCGGCCGTTTGCGCCGTCAGCACCTTCGCCCTCCGCAATCTTGAAGGTGCAGACGTGCCCTTTCTTGATCTGACCGCACCTCCCGCACCTGTACGCATTCCTGTCGCCCCAGTTCAGCACAGCAGCTTTGACAATTGACGCATTCTGCCTGTTTGCAGCAGCCCGAGACTCCTCGTCCGAGCTCGGCGTCCAGGTGTTACGCGCAAGCAGCGGGTCATCCACAAGAAGACCCTCCAGCTGAGACCGAGGGAGTTGACTCGAGGCCTGAGCTGCCAACTCTCCGAGGCAACCAGAGCTCCTGACAAAGTTGGTTGGCATCGCTTGGCTGGAAGCTGCAGGTCATGACAGGATGCGTCAGAGGAGGGCGGACCTTGACGACGATGCTTGGTAGGCCTGCAATGCTGAGCTGAGCTGATTCCCGTCGGTAAGACCCTGAGACTGCAACGAGCTCGTGTCTGTGGAGTTGCCCGTCGCTGCCTTGTCTTGGAAACTCTCGTCCTGACCACTCGTTATGCTCGGGGTAGGAACGCAGCTGGCGGCTCACAGAGATCTTGAAAGGCTGAGCTGGATTTGACGGATTTTGGGAATGTGATTTGGAAGAATGCCATCTAAGGGGAGGTGAGAGAAGCAATACATAGAGATACGATGTCTTACTTCGGCGTGTCCGACGCAGATTTGGACTTCTCCCCATCGTTGACATGTTTCTGAACAGAGTTGTCTTTCCCTTCACTGGAAACATTGCCTTCCTGTTTCGTGCCAGCATGAGGAATGATGGTATGGAGTGGAGTAATCAACACAATCTACCGCTGCAGCCTGATCGGCGTTCGGTTGTTTCCCTGACTTCCTCTTGTTCTTCCTGCGAGAACCAGCTCGTTATACACAAACAACACCATCCATGTGAAAGCTTGCTCACCTGTTCGGAGCCCCTTGCGCTTGTTGCTGATGATTGTTGGGATGACCAACAGGTCCAGCTACGAAACGGAACAATGAGGAGACAGCCGCATGGACATGTTCAAGGTATCACCTCCAGCATTGTTTGGATTGTTTGCAGGAGCTGTGTATGCTCTTGAGGAGATACCAACCGTCAGGCTCACAACAGGACTGAGACTCGAACATACTTGAGGCTCACTCCGAAGAGCTGAGCGCGCTTCATCGGCTCTAGCTGCATGTACGGAGGGAAGTCATCCTTCGAGACTATATCAGTAACGCCGTTGCTTTCCTTCTGCTTGTGCTCTCTGAAACACCCATCAGCACGTGTGCAGGTGTGAAAATCCGTCACCTCAGGAAGCGAAGGTCAGAATGGATCTCCCGATATCGGATCTCTATGTGCTCCTGTGCGAACGTTGTACGGAACCATGGCTTGTACCTGATGAAAGAACGCAACAGCAGTCAAATATGTGCAAGAGCAGTCTGAAGAAGACGATTCGTTACCCTCTGATGCCAATCAGTCTCTTGCGCAACGACAAGTTTGCATGCTCGTCTCGTTCGGAGGCCAACGCTTCCTCAACTTCCCTCTCGTCCATGAGTAAACTGGCGCCAACACGAACATCAGCCAACGGTCATGGCAGGAAGATGGCCTTGCACGAGAGCGGGTCTAGAGTTACAAGTTGCTCACCTTAGCGCCTCGTCAGTCTCTTTGCGCATTTTGCTCGTCGAAACGGGGGAATCTGAGTAGGAAGCGCGACCTCTCAGCTGTAAATGAATCTGTATACCAGAGGCTGTCAGTCTCAAACCTCGCCAGGGATCAGAGGCGTACCGAGTCCGGCTCCACCCTTTCCGATACATGACAGAACCAACGATCTCGCGACCCATCCCAGTACATCTTTGAGAACCCTTTCCCCGGCATCGTCGTGCTATCTTCATCGTCGACTCCTCGCAGCTTGCAAGTGGTATCTTGGGGGTTGGAGTACAGCCACGGCATGTTTGGACGAGAGACTTTTCAAGACTCAGGCTACAATCAGCATCCTATCGCAATCGCGCATCCCTGGCTCTCGAGTATTTGCACGATCGAGCGAGAACTTGCCACGTGATTTTGGGAGGGGCTGCGATGAGGAAGACACCGCACAGCACGCCAGACCACCGAAGCTCAGAGGGATGGAAGCGATCCAACCATTGCCATCGAAACCTGATGCGCCTGTCACAACGAAACAACTTTTCAACCGCAGCGTGGAGTTCGTTCAAGATTTCCTTCGGGTGCCGTCCACTCTCACGCGCAGGCACCGATATCTTGCTCCTTCCCTCATCCATGTGCACTCAGTGAAGATTCTTTTCGCTTCTTTGACTGTGCCTAGACTCGCTGCTTCCGATTTCTGTTGTGCTGCTCTTCCCTTGCCTCCGTCATTCCACACTTCCAATCAACTCAGCTGAAGCTCCACTCTGGTCTCCAAACCCTCAATCCTCTACCGTGATATATTTCCTTCATCTCTCATCAATCAAACAATCCTCTCTCTTCTATCTATCTATCTCTCTCTCTCTCTCTCTGCGTCATTACATCGTTCTCTCCTCTCCCTTCTCTCCCTCCCTCGTTCCCTCTCCCTCCCTCCCTCGTTGGCTCCATCTCCTCTCCCTTCTCTCCTCTATGTTCCTTATCAAATCTCTTTTCTCTACGGCATCTTCTCTAACAACACCATTTCTCCCAATCCCTCCTCTCTGCCTCCCCTCCGCTCCCGTCCCCCTCTCTCCTCTCTCTCCCTCTCCCCGTCTCCCTCCCCCTCTCTCCTCTCTCTTAACCTCTCCTCTTCGCTCTCTTGCCCTCTTTCTCTCCGTTCTCCCTTGCCCCTCCCCTCCCCGCGCCCGCCTGGCTGCACTGCATCCTCGCAGTCTCCCACTACCCACCCTCTCCCTTAACCACCCTGCCTCCATCCATTTTCACCCCTACCCTCCATCACCCAGGACTGATGCAATATAATCTCTATCAAAAAGGAAACGAAACCCTAGTACCCACCCCCATAAAAATTAATTCCCCTGACCCCCTACCCCATTTTCTCAATACCATAGGACATCTATAGATCTTACTAGGACCTAAACATGGCTCTCCTTGTCTGGCGGTTGAAAATTACGACGAAGAAATGTAACCGACATTCTGGCCGCGCCGCCGCCGGCCGGCGCGCGGCGGGGCCCGGGCGGCAGTGCGGGCCGGGCCTGAAGCTGGCCGCCAAGTCGGGACCGTACGGCGGCGTTACCACCGGGCTGACTCCGAGCCTCAGTCACTGGCATCGGCCCTCAGTGATGCCGGGACCCGGAGTCCGGCGAGACTTGGCCCGTCCGCGGCAGGGTAACGCCGGCTGACGGTCGCCGTCACGGTCGTGCCACCGGGGTGACCCGTCACCCGCGCGGCCTCACGAGTCACTCGGCGCCGGAGTCAGCCTGGTGGCCCCGGCGGGAGTCTAGCAGGCTTAAGCCTTTACATGGCAAAGTGTAGTTTAATCCCGCCGGTGGCAATCGGCCCTGAGCCGCCGGGCCGGCCCGGGCCGGCCGGGCCGCCCCGCCCCGCGGGCCGGCGGCCCGCCGCGCACCGTCGGCCGCAGCGCCGAGCCTGGAGTCTGCCAGGCTCTGCTACGGACCGTGCGGTGCCACCGTCGATGGCCGCGGCACAGTGCCGGGGGCCAGGCCGCAGAGCCTCCGCTACGGTGCCGGCCCCCGGCGGCCCGGAGCCTCCCGGCGCCGCGCCCAGCCGCGGCCCTCACTGCGGCCGGGCTGATCATCGGATCGCTCCGCCGGGCCGGCGCCGGGAGCGGGCAGGCCGCTGTTCCGAAGTACGGTCACGGGCCGACCGTACGGTCAGCCTCACCGAGTCACTGAGTCGGCCCCGGCGGGGACTCAGTTGAACTTCGGAGCCCGGCCCGGTGACTCAGTATCCGGGCCTCACACTGAGTGTCCTCATCAATCTGAGCGAACCTGCGCCTTGTCATCTCAGCGGCTACTCGCGCCTAACTTCGTTATGAAATCACTGACCAAGTAGGACGAAGAAGCCGCCGAGATCGTTCAGAAGCGCCTTGTAGTCCACAGCACTCAAAACTGACGTTCACACATGGTTACTTGCTAGCCTCGTAGGATAGGGCAGGCAAGTCAAACTCACCTAATGTGTTGTGATAGCATGACAGGAGAAGTGCTAGAGGTGCTATCGCAAACAACCAGGTCGCCTTTTCAAGCATGCGAGCGATCGTGCTTAGGTACAGAAAGAAGACTGCAAAAGAAAGGTCAGATTAGAGGGATGAAGACTGATAAAGTCGGAGGACAACATAGAGGAGTTGGAGGAGGGAGTGGAAGAAAAGGTATGGCCCTGGGAGATGCAACACGCGGCTGCAGAGGAAGCACAGGAGGCACAGGAGGAAGAAAAACATCACGAGAAATCCTCAGAGCACTGGACATTTGATCACCACAAGACGTTGCGATGACCCCTGGAACAACGTACAGGACAAGACCGGACGAGCAGTAGCATAGCGTTATCACCACTGCCGGTCTGTCAGGCTGCAAGAGTAGAAAGTGGATAAGGGACCTGCTGCAAACAGAAACATTGACAGCCAAAACGTCCTGCTGCTCTCTGCCTGCGAGGTACGGCTGGCGCAAGGGACATCCGCGATGGCCTCTGCTGCCTCCTCACTCGTGATGTTTCGCACATCCGTCGCCGTGTGGTTCATCTGCTCTGTCGGCGATGTTGTCCTCGCGCTCTCCCTGAGGATATCTCTCGGTGCCGTCGCTTCCTCGGGCCGTCGAGTAGCTGCATCGCCAAGCTCTTGCTGTAGAGATCCTCGTGCAGGGCCATGGTTTCCTTGCTCTTCCTTTTTCGTCCTCACCGTCGACATGGCTCTCGGGGGTTTCTTGCAACTGAAGTGCTCGTCGATGGTCAACTTGGAGGGGCGAAGAGGAGAAGGAAACAAGGCGCGTGCTGTCTTCTCATAATCGTCTCTTGCCCTCTCATCCTCTCCTGCATCGACATCCCTTGCTGGCGACGACTTGAGTGTCTTCCTTCGCCTCCCCTCTTCTGTCGAGACAATCTTCCGTTTGCGAAGATCGTGCACAACAACTGTCTCCGGTGTTGGATCACCCTCCGTCATCCTGCTAATGGCATCATTCTAGTGCTCAAACTACGAAAAGGCAATATTCAAGCATCCAAAAATGATGCGAAAATGATGCAAGGTATCGAATCATTTTCATCTTCTCCCTGCCCCCCTGGCCCTCGAAGCCATCTTTCTTCCTCCCTTCCTTCTGGACCTCATCCTTCCTTCTTACTCTCCCACTGTTATGTGTCTCAATCTTCACTCTTTCTCCTCGCCCTTTATCTTCTCCTCGCCAAGTTTATCCTCTCGTCTTCAGCCTGATACCTCCTTTTTCCTTTTTCCCGTCTGCTCCCGCCGCTACCCTGCCTTCAGTGCAACAAACTCCCGGCGTCGCCGGCGTCGGACTGCTGGGCCGCGACTGCACGGTGCCGGGCCCGGGTCGCGGCCCGGACCCGGAACTTCGGAACGGTCCGACGGCTTGACTCTCAGTGCGGCCGTACGGTCACACGCCGGGCCCGGGGCCCGGGGTCTGACGGTAACCGGGTGAGGGCCCAGGCCGACCGTCACTGTAGCCGGAGGCTCACTGCCCTCAGAACTCACGGTTTACGGGTAGTACGGTTCAAGGGCCGGCAGTGACCAACTTGATGTCAAGGCTCGGAACTTCCTGGCAGCGGCCAGCAAATTCATCCAGCCTGGAAGTTAAGGAACAGCGGTTTGTGAGAGATAACTCAAGACAAAAGCATAGAGCTTTCTTTCTCAAGCTGATGCTCTTCCTTGCTAAGAATGATTATTCCGGCGACCATGTCAAGCATCATTTACAAAGACGAGGATATTGAAGGAGGTGGAGAGCAAGGGCATCACGCTCACGGTTCAACGGTTACTCCGAGGCTCTCTGGACCTCGAAAGGGCTATTGTGGAGATAAAGAACCGCGTCAACACAGGGCAGATTTCTACGCCAGGCTCTTCGTCTTCTCGCCACTTGCGCTCTGCCTCGAAGGGTGGACAGAGGCTAAGGTATGATGAGAGCAGGTGAAAATTCTGTGGATGATGTATTGAGAGGTGACATAGACACAGCGATTGAATGTTGGCATGGAGAGAGAATATAAATGGTTGGCATGATCCCTAGCATAATCCTCCGTAATGGAGGGTTGAAAATTGAATTCAGGACATCAAAAATTATTTTGGGAAAGCAAAATCAAACCCTCCATGCTCCATACCCGCCATGGGTGCTGAAATAGCACCGGCAGAACAGGGAGAAGGACATCCAACTATGTTGGGTGTCGGCAGACATGCTAAGATTCATCAATGATGAATAGTTTTCTTTTAATTTTAAGCTGAAAATAAGGGGCAAGTTGAGTCACGAACGAAAATATCATATCAATGAAAGCCTGACGAGGATGATAAGGGAAGTAAGAGTGAGTGTTTGAAAAAAGTGTCATGTGGTCAAATCAATAGAACGTAAGCATAATCACGAAGGAAATGTCATGTGACCAAAATCACACAACACAATTATGTCAAATAAGTCAAATTGTTGTATTCTGGACTCATCATACCGGACGCCCCTTGTGATGCGGGTATAGTCCAGCAACTGAGCGATAGTGCACTTAGGAGTAGAACAGATGAACAATGAAGCTAGATTTGTTTATGTACAGCAGTAAGAGAACACACGTCAATGTTCGTGCAATCCCATTCCGATGACGTGGCCAACGTCTAAGATGGGTTGCTTATATGTCGAGGTCAGGCTTAACCCGTAATACAGCAATGAGTAAACATGTGTATCGGTTTATACCAGCCTCATGCTTTCATCATACCAATGTGTTGTACGTACGTCTACGTCCAGTACACATCTTCGATTCTAGCATTATACACCTCGCCAGCGTACGTAGCCTCTTGCGACTACTCGCATGATGCTGCCATGTCCGTTACTGACGTAACGTCATGCGGGTGCAACATCACTCCCCCTTGCTCGAAACTCAGTGTCGTCACTGCGTGAGAGCATTGATTTATGCAACACCGGGACCGACCCAACGATTCTGGTGCTGTATGAGGGTCTCCCTTTGTCTCTTCGCGAACTAACCAACAAAATGCGAAAATGGCAGAAAGCCAAAATGCAAATGTGGCCCAGGACGGTGAGTTCCCAGTACGTTTCAGCAAATGACATAGGTTCCAAAGTCATACATGCATTCATATGCCTTTCAGTGAGCATAACACGTCGTTTCCACATGCTTTTACGTTTCCTTCGTAGCATTTTGTGGATGCACGTGAGGAATTGCGTGTAGCATTTTTGAGGTAACGAGACGTTGGATTGCCTTTCACACACTGCTGATTGTGTGGGGTAAGCAATTCCAAACCCTGATGTAGCTTTTCGCATCATCAACTAGCTTCAATGGAAGTTTAGAGCAGCTATGCAGCATTTTGCTACACGCCGGTTACCCACGTAGTGAGTTAACGAAGAGTACGTTTCCATGTTTCAAAAGAAATCATGTTACGCGCCATCGCCCTGATTAGCAATCATGTTTCCATGTCACCATATCAGCCCATGCACTATGGGGAAGCTGTGCTATGAAACTCTTACTCCTTTCTCCCATGTCCATTTGCGTTTGCAAGCAACTATCACTACCCACTGAAGTCGCAATGCCCCAGGGATGCTCAAGTTGTGCCACATGCTTATGGTTTCGCTTGTACTATGCTACTCCCTGGTACTAGAACAGTCCAGAGGCGCTCAGCACTTCGCGTATGTGTCTTTGTCCTTCGAAGGATCTTAGACAAGTTTGAGAAAAGTTTATTCATTTTGAAAATTACCAAAGGTAATCATCGTATGAATTACTTTTTTGTTTTCCTTTGATAGCGTATTGCTTCAGGGAGGTTCAACAATTGGTCTCTTAGATAGAGAAACTGATCAGCGGGCAGCGGTTTTGTGAATATATCAGCAACTTGCTCGCTTGTATGAATTGCTTCCAAGGTAATCTCCTTGTTGGCAACGCATTGTCGTATGAAATGGTGTCTTCTCTTGATGTGTTTCGATCTGCTCTTGCTGACGGGATTCTCGCTGAGCTTGATGCAGGCGGCGTTGTCTTGATAGCATATCGTCGTAGGTTGCTTGTATCCCATGAACTCGAGCGTCTCTCGTAAGTACAAAATCTCGATAGCTGTAAGCGTGCTTTGGATGTATTCGCTTTCCATGGTAGACAGTGAGACAGTGTTGTGTCTTGCTGATTTCCATGAGATTGGTGTCCCATTGAGGAAAATGACGTATCCACCGGTTGATCTGCTTGTGAGCTTGCAATCGGCGTCTGAGCTATCGCAGAATGCGACTAGTTCCATTTTCTTGTGTCCGTTGTCATCGTTGTCGGTGTATCTGATTCCTAGTGTCTTGGTGTTCTTGAGATAAGCGTATACTCTGTGCACTGCCATTAACAGTTTCTTCGTAGGACTTGTGAGATATCTTGATAGCAATGATACTGCATAGCTGATTTCTGGTCTTGACCATGTTGCTATGTATATCAGACTTGCTACTTGGCTTCTGTAGATTTTGACTAAGTCTTCAGGCGCGTGCGGATCAACGTCTTCTGGTTCGATCACGAACTTGGGATCCATTGGCGTGGTGAATTTCCCTGTAGGGTCGATCCCCTCAAGGTTAAATCTTTTCAAACATTTTTCGATGTACGCTTGCTGGTTGCTGATGAAGTCTCCAGCTTCGTCCCTCTTGTACGCGACTCCCAGATAGAAGCTAAGATCGTTGTCAGTTGTTACGCTGTATCCTTTTGTGTTCATCATGAAGTCGTCGAACTTTGCAAATAGTGCTTGGCTGTTGCTAGCTTGGATGATGTCGTCGACTACTAATGCGATGATGATCTCTCCCCCTTGCTCGTCATGATATAGAAACAAACAATCATCTGACGTGC
>NW_005434617.1:308407-324732 GCF_000315625.1 Guillardia theta CCMP2712
TTCGTTCTACCCTGACCAGCTGGCGGGTCGAACCTCCTCATTGTCAAACGCGATATGGCTGGTTGCCGACAACATGCCTGTGTAGAATAGTTGAGCTTTTTGTATCCTTGATTCTCTTCTTTCATCTTTCTTGCATCCTTGAAGAAAAGACATCAAGCTGTCGATTTCTTCGTTGTAATGATTTTCGTTGTACATGTTTCGTTGTGGTGGCCCGTGTGACCATGTCATGATTTTCTCTTCCAGGTTATTGTATGTGTCGACAAGTACTCCACAGTATTGTCGCTTCGTTAAGGTGCGATCTTGATAAGGGATGCCAAGGTTCGTAAGGAACTCTAGTGTGCTTCCTGATGGAAGTAGTGTCGCATTGATGAAGTCTTGATTGTCGAACTCTTCAATTCCTGTTGGAAGATCATTGTCTTCGTGGTCTGAATCACTTGTCGGTGTGTCCACATTCGTCTTCTGTACAATTCGTCCTGACCTCAGTTGATGTTCAGGTATTTGGGTGAGTTTATCCCACTCAAAATCCTTTTCACCACTGTTGTAGGTTTCGACTTGAAGACTGGCTAGTTCACGGTTCATGTGCCCTCTTTCTGATAGTCCTGGATCCACCGCTACTTGTTCGTCTTGTGTGATATCACTCTCTCTTACAACTGATGTCTCAGAACAGGTTCTCGTGAGATGGTTGTCAACTTCAACAGCTTGTTGCCTCACTTGGATCACCATGGGATCATTGTGTGCTATGCCATGTTGTTGATCTGCAAACGGTCGTCGATTTCTCTCTTCAGGTTGGGCGCTGGAGTTTCCACCGGCATCTTCAGATTCTGAATCTGATGCGTCTGATGTATCTGACATTTCGATCAATCGTTCACCGGCTCTTTTGAGCACAATGACGTTGTCGTCGCCAAAATCATCAGTTCCGCCGTATGGTATTTTCCAAGATCTGTCCTCCGGGTGAGAAAATCTGTAGGGGAATACTTCTTCGTTGAAACTTATATTGTTCTGTGTGACGTACAGTTGTTTCCCATTCAGTGCTGCTGCCAAATAACCTTTCATTCCTAGGTGGTGGGCGAAGCCAAGAAACACGCAAACTTCTGCTGTTGGCTCGAGTTTTTTGTCTTTCTTTTGATCTAATCTTCTGTCCTTTAGGATATGAACGTAGCAGAGGCAACCGAATGGATGGAAGTGTTCTGCGTTTGGTGATGTACCTGTAAACGCTTGGTAGCAACTGATGTTTGAGTTTCTGCTGGTAGGAAGGAATGCATTCTCGATCTCTGCGTTGTAATATATAGCGCTGAGCCAGAGATTTTTCGGAACGTTTGAGTGTACGATTGCCAATCTAGTCCTTGTATCTAACGAGTAGATTCCAGATTCAGCTCTTCCATTTTGCCAATGTTCATATGGTGCGCTTCTTTCTAGGTGGATGTTGTGCTTCTCGTACATCTTCAGTGATTTCTTTGAAACCATTTCGCTCCCATTGTCAACTCGAATCACTTTGGGGTAGACCCCATTGTTGAATCTCGTGACAACAAGTCGTAACGATTTCCTGTAACCTTTCTTGCTCGCTAAACCTACAGGCATCTTGAATCCTGAGAAGTCGTCTTTCCAGAGTTGGAGGTACCGTTTGCTCCTTCGATCGAGCGGACTCGATAGGAGCTCATATCCCCATGCAGCCTGTGAAATCTGACATCGGATCTTTTGTGTCTGAATTTTGGTAATGGAGCTGCCTTGGTTTTCGCTCTGCGGCATGTGTGACATGTCGGCAGGGGTGTTTTTGGATTGATTCTCTTCAATTCCTCCATGCCTTCGATGTTTTCTGCCAGTTGGAAAAGGTATTTCTTGCCGATGTGGTTGGTTCTTACGTGCCACTTGAGCAGAATCGCTGATGCTCTTGTTCCTTTGATGCGTTCTCCCGTTGAATATAGGTAAATATTCTTGAGATCTGATTTGTCATTCTTCAATTGTTCTTCGTATTCCTTGTCGTTTTCGTCAAGTTCTTCGATCGTTGTGTTTGTAAAGTCGTCAAAATCTGTAAATGATCTTGGATCGTTGAGATACTCCTTGGTTTGCTGTTGAATCTCTTCCGTCGTGAATTGTCTTGCAGATTCTAATGGAGTGTTGTCAGTAGTCATCAGCTCGTCATCGGAGCTGCTGCAACTGTCCAAGGTCTCTCCATTTTCACTGTCTGACTCTTCTGACGTGTCTAATTCAGGTCGTACATCTCGCATGCTGATAGGAAAGGTCTTCATGTGCGTGGGCTTGAAAGCTGTTGCCGAAGTTGTGCTCTCCCCCTGCATCGCAGCTTGGTAGATGTGGATGCTTCCCCCCCAACGAGGTACGCTCTCCAGTCTTGCGCCGTGGATGATCAGGTGGATTCTGCGTTTTGATGTACTTTGTGTATTTGTCGTTTGTGTTGACTCCTTGATTGTTGCCGTGAGTGGTATTTCGCCTTCTTGAATTTCTCTGAGAATTGTGTCTTTATCCCAGATGGTTTTTGCTGATAGCTTGGAGATTATCTTATTTGTCTTCCTGTTGGGTCTTTGGATTTCGACGTACCATAGGTAGGTGCTTGGGCAGAAGTAGAAAGGTATAAATTCATTGTTGAGTGTAATGATTCCGTGTAGTCCTCCTTCTGGTTTACCTTTGTGGATTATTGTGTGTCCACTATTTGTAATTCGCCAGATGGATAACAGGTTGATTTTAGCATTTTCGTCGCTGATTACTGTTGCTATAGTTGCAAATGCAAAACGTTTTCCTTCGATTGATGCTATCGTTCCTGCTAGAATTCCTCCGAGCGATGTATTGATCTTGCTGCCCCCCACGCCGGTGATCTCAGTTTTGTGTGTAAACGATCTCTGTAACCAACTTGGATTGCAGAGTACGCTTACCGTTGCACCTGAGTCGACAATAGCGTACAGGGACTCTTGTTGTTCTTTCGCTTTTAACGCGTGTAGGAAAACTTGATACCGATCAGTGTTCCTGATCAGTAGTCTGGGTATATGAAAGATGTATTCAAGGTACCATGGTTTTGAAACTTTTGAGAACAGAGCTGCATCAAGCTTGTGCAGTTGGATCTCGTCAGTTTTCGACCTGGTATCACTTTGATATACAACATAATTTTTAGAACAGGGATACTCCTTGGGAGATTTATTCTTTCTAGAACTGCGTCCTAGTGTGCCTCGGAACGTCTCTTTTACGACTTCTTTCAGTCGTTTCGGAGGTGTTCGAGATGAGGACGGTTCATCGGATTCGTCTTCATCACTGCTAGGTGATTCTTGAACGGATTCTTGGGTTTCGGTTTGGTCGGTAGAGGTGGCTTCTTGCAGTGCTTTTGTGAGGTTCACGAGGACCTTCTTGTCGATGCTGACTGTTTGCTTGTATTTTGACTTCGGGTATTGTCCGCTCTCCTCGTTTGAACGGTTTGGGTTCGACGAGCGATGACTCTTGGCGGTAAATTTTGCGGATCTTCCTGCCCTTGTCTGAAAACCGGTTGAAATGCTTCCTGTGATCCTCTTCATGGTTGGCGCTGTTTTATTGCCAGTGGCTCTTTCTCCGATCCTAGATGCGTCATGCTCGTTGGTAGCGTGACTGAGAGAAATCCTTGCTGGAAGTCGTTTTTCTTTGCAGATTTTGCATCCAGTAAAGTTTTCTTGTTGTTGTCTCCTGATTTTCTGTGGTGTATTGTTTTGTTTGACGGAGGCTGAAAACACGGCGTTCGCCTTTCGTTTTTGACCTGAATGATGTGCTTCTGTTGATTTCTTGCCAGAGCTTTCTTGTCCTGCTTGAAGGATAGGTATTGGGTGTTTCGTGCCTCTGGTAGTGAAGTTCATCATATGTTGATGGAATTTCAAAAAATCTTCTATCTGGGGTTCTCCCTCGTAGAAGAAGTTTTCTTCCGTTGCGTTGCGATGGATTTGAGATGTTATCCAACTGCCTAGTTCTGCTTGAACGCCCGTTTCGTCGATTGCTCTGAGGTTGTCGATAACGTCTTTGAAAGCACGGGTGTAGATGAAAGTGCAGTCTTTGCCTTGTGAAGCAAATTTCTTCAAGGTCCTAACCACATTGGGGATGTAGTCTCCGTTGTAGATTACTGCTTGCTCTAGTTCTTTGAGATTGGCAAGGGTCTGTTCAGCTTTTGTTGCTTCGGTTGGCTTGTCTAGTCTTTTAAAGTCTGTCCATGCCTTGATCCCAGCTAAGCAAAGCTTTGTAGGCGTCTCGGGGGATTTGTGTTCTTCTTCCATGTGGGCTTTCAGAATCTGAATCCTGCCAGGGCATTGCATGTAAACAGTGTGGAGGATTTGCGTCAAAGCAGCATCTGCTTCTCGTACAAATTCTCTCCTTTTCTGTCTCATGTTTTCCTGTAATTCTTCTGATTGAGTATCTCTGATGGGAAAATGACAGTCGAAGTAGGCTCTCATGTTTTCTGGATTCCCTTCAGAGTTGAGGTATGCATAGTATTGCCCTATCAACTCGAACTGTATAAAGTTCTCGATATCTGGGGCAAGTCTTTGCATATTCTCGGGTGTTACTGCTGTAATCATCGAGTCCTGAGGCTGATTGATTGGCGGCCATTGTAGACGGTATGGCGACATCTGTTCCTTTAACGCGAGGCTTTTATAACCTGATGCGGGTATAGTCCAGCAACTGAGCGATAGTGCACTTAGGAGTAGAACAGATGAACAATGAAGCTAGATTTGTTTATGTACAGCAGTAAGAGAACACACGTCAATGTTCGTGCAATCCCATTCCGATGACGTGGCCAACGTCTAAGATGGGTTGCTTATATGTCGAGGTCAGGCTTAACCCGTAATACAGCAATGAGTAAACATGTGTATCGGTTTATACCAGCCTCATGCTTTCATCATACCAATGTGTTGTACGTACGTCTACGTCCAGTACACATCTTCGATTCTAGCATTATACACCTCGCCAGCGTACGTAGCCTCTTGCGACTACTCGCATGATGCTGCCATGTCCGTTACTGACGTAACGTCATGCGGGTGCAACATCACCTTGGGCGTAGCGTAGGAAAATAGGATGACCGACGATCATCGGATGCAGATCCCTGCAGTGGTGCTGCTGATCTGATGAGAGTGTGTGCTTAATAAACAGTGATCCTAAGATCATCTGAGCTCAAGGTCTTACAGCGGTCCGACTCCGCCAGGGGCGGCCGCCGGGGGCCGGCCGCAGCCGCGCGGCCGGCCCTCAGCGGCGTTCGAGCCTGGAGCGGCGGCCTGCGGCCCGGCCAGGCAGGGGCCGTCGCCGTAGGCGGCTTTCCGGGCCACACTACTGGGCCCGGCCGCGCCGCCAGCCTCTGACCGTACGGTCCGTCCGACTCCTGCGGGAAGCCGGGCGGACCGTCGGAATCGCAGGCGGCGCGGCAGTAGTAACGTAATCCAGGGCGAGTCTCTCCCTATTGATCACCTATGCGAGTTGGTACGACTCAAAGTTAAATCTGCAGTGGTAGGTGCGTAGGAAATCAATGAGTTGAGCGATTTCCTAAAGTTGATATCTGGCAGATAACGTACCAAAGTGTCAACACGGTGTCAAACTGCTCTTCTAGTACGGGTACTTCTGAGCTTCGAAGTGCATGTGTTCATGAGGTGGGGTCATTAAACCGGGGCAAACCACCTACCCCTACTCATCCGTGTGACCTCAATCCGTATCAGGGGAATGCAAAGTAGTAAAGCGGGGTCGGAAGAGTGGGTAGGGTGGTGCCGGAATCGGCGGTGTCAAATGAGGACCAGGGTTATGATCCTCCAGGGGGTGGGTGTACGGAGTTTTGTCACAGCGGGGATGAGGGTACAGATCAAAGATGAACGGCGAGGCAATCGGTGGGGTGGACAGTTGCTCGGTTGAAGGGTAGGAGGGTGCCAAGATTTGAAGGGGAGGAACAAGAGAAACAGTGTACATGGAGTGGGGTGGTGGAACATTCCAGCGTGCCGTTTGGTCATTGCAGGGATGCCCAAGAGCTCGGAACGTGACAAGTGAATGGGCTGGAAACAAGCAGCTTTTGGCGAGGAGTCGTATGGTTGTTTTGTCCTTGTGGTATGGGTGGGGTGGTCCGAGAGGAGCAGGTGTAGTAGCAAAGTGGTGCCCGTGTGCATGGGAGGGGGGCGATCTCAGTACAAGATATATGTGGGGGCCGACTGGATGGTAGTAGGGTATGGAAACCACAAGTGTACCAGGAATGGGGGGTAGGGGTTCACTGGAGTTGATGAAATTGGGAAGGTGGTGGGGTTAAGGCTAGTACAGAAAATGTGTGACCTGTGATGAAGAGATCAGTTGTATAATACATTTATAAAGTGTACACTTTACTACGAAGATTACCCACCCCACCTCCGACCCTCCTTCATTGATCGATCTGCAGATACCTCTTGGGCTAGGTACTAATCTGCAGTTGAGCGCTGCTCACCTCGGCTTCCGCTACCGAACTGAAAGGTTTAGTCAAACTCTGTTGTGTAATATTTTTGTACAAAAATGTGCACAAAAGTTGAGCAAGTTAAATTTCCTAGGACCCTCTGATGGTGGGGAACAAGGGGGTGGTGCCTGTACTGGCACGGAACAATTATTTGACCCCCCCGTGGCTGGTGTCAGTACCCCATTTGGTGGTGCTATATGATAGGGTCTCTCGACTGGTTGACATGACTCGACATTTATGTAATCAAGGGGGTGATATGACACAGCAGAGGACGAAGGAGTAGGGGCGGGTGGGGGGAGGGGTGGGGTCAGGGTGGGGGTGGCATGTGGAGGGGGTGCTCAACTGTTTGGATGTTAACTGGCACGACTACCGTCATGTCATACCAACGTTGGGGGAGTGGGGGTCAGGAGATCTCCGGAAACAGGTTAACATCCTGTGAGAGAGCCCGCTTTGAAGTGTTTGGGGTGGGGGTGTGAGGAGAAAATTCCGGGGGTGGGGTTGGAGTCGCAATCGGGGACGATATTGTGAAAGTGGATCGCAGGAGGGTGGGTTGAACGACTATAACGATTTTAATATTTTTTTTGTAAGGTTCATTTTAACAGAAATTTGGTGGGTGGGTAGGTCGCGAGGATTACCTCGGTGGTCGGATGGGAGAGGTGGGGAGAGGTGGGGTGGGTACTGGTACAGAGATGGCTTCGGTAGCAAGATTGGTATTCCGGGAGGGAGGGTCACTACCCCACGGCTTTGCTTTGTTAAAATGTACCGGTTGTGAGAGGGTGAGGTGGTACCAGACAGGTTGTGTTCCAGGAGGGGTGGTTGGACAAATGACCAAGAGATTGGAAGGGGGTGAGGGTTTGTGAAAGTGAAGATCTGCTGTATATGAGGGGGTATACGAAAGTAAAATTGGGGGTACACCAAGGTTTTAATCATGAGGGGTGGGTAGGGGGTGGGTGGGGCAAAGGTTGCATATCAACAAACATTCCTCCTCGGGGAACTTTCAAGAGGAAGGCTCGGATATCCTGCTCACCTGTCGTGTACCTCTCCTACCTCTCTCCTCCTTTCAGCGCTCTTCTGTACATCCCGCTTCCTCTACCTACAACCTTGCTCTACAAGCTCGCTTCTCCAACCTCCCTTTGTTTCCTTATTCTTGTACTTTAACACACCGCGATCAAGCAGAAGCCACTTGAAAAAAAGATCCACGACGAAATGACGCGTGAAAACTCCGATAGAGATTCTTCCTCAATCGAGGAGGTACAGTGGACTGCTTGCCATGGCAAGAAGAGAAAGTCGGTGTCGGAAGAACTCGATCAGAAGCGGAAGCGTCCCTGCCGAAATGAGCTACGAACGCTGGTCGAGGACGGGTCCAGGGATTATCGGTCATTCAGATCTTACCTCGTCGACCGCTATGTAATGACCGGTATTGCGGGTGGTCCATTGACCAAGACGCGATTCTTAGGGATCCGGGATATCTATGAGGTATTTCAAGTTTTTCTGTGATGGATGGAATGCTGACGCAAATCCTGCAGTTGATGTGCATGTATCAAGTTCCTATCTCGAGCGATACCACGGCCTACGCTGTGCGCTACTACGACATCTGTCTTGTCAGTGACGAGCTGAAGGACGAGGCAAAGGTGTCTCCAGAGCTGGCTCTCTCTTGCGGCTTGCTGGCGATGAAGTACATGGAGGTCTCGATCCCACTGGTAAAGGACGTGTGCAATGTGTTCACCCAAGTCGATGCAGCAAAAATCAGTGCAATGGAAGCGACTATCCTTGCGGCACTGGATTTTGACATCTCTTTCGTTACTGTATCTCAGATCCTGGGCTCCCTCGTCGAGACCTTGTCTCTCAACCATCAGGCTTTGGTTTCGGCGATGGTTTCAGATTATCTGGAAGTCAGTCACCTTTCCATGTGTGCAACCTCTCCTGTCACCATGGCTATTGCAATCCTTCACATGGTCCAATCCCGTCTGCTGTTGGCTGCTGAGTCCGATTGGTCAGACTTTTATGTTCCCACTCTTCGAGTCATCAAGGATGAAATAGCGCTCATGTGCAAAGAGGAACTTGGCCGTCCTGCGCAGGCCAACAAGCTTTCAGAGTCTTTGCGCTTTTATTTTGATCAGTTCTCGATCGAAGAAGTTGGAGATGACGGAGTCTCTCGCCTTGTGCTAGCTCCCAACTGGTGGCAAGCCATTTGCTGAACAACTTCAGAAGGTTCTGGTGATTGCATTTTTAGACGTATTTTTTCTCTCGGTATTTTTTCTAGCTTTCTTTCAGTTTTCCCTGTTATTTGTTTTCACTGAAGTGATAAATCCTGTGACATAATTGCCTGCTGGGCTCTTGTGAAAAACTTCACATCTTCTACTAGCTGAGGATGATACAACCCATTGATGTTGCGAACCCTCACCCAGAAAAAAAAAAAACTTCACCTAGCCATGCAGCTAGCAGCAGTCCTATTTTCTCTGGTCTGGAAACATTCTGGTTACCCCACCACTCCGGTCAACCATCATCCCGATGTTTGTGCTCCCTCCCTCCTTCCTCTACCTTCCGCCCCTTGCTCCAGCCCTTGCTCTGCCCCCTGCTTCTGCCCTTCCTTCCTCCTCCTTCACTTAAGTATCCTCCATTTTCACTCCACTGTTGAACTACCTCGTCTCTGCTGTCTCCACTGTTGAACTACCTCATCTCTGCTGTGCCTTGAACATTATCTATGGCGCCCTATGTTTCACCCGGCCTTGCGAACGGAAGGAATGTGGAGCGTGGGCAAGAGTTCAACATGCAATGAGGTGGATCGGGGAGATGGAATGAGAATGATAGACAAGAGATGGTCCAGAGCAGGACAGAAGAGGTGGACTGAGCTAGGAACAAGTTGATGGCCCACCAGATGGTGAAGAGCTTGAAGGAAAGGTTGAATGCACGAGTAGCGCAGGGAAAGGAGGAGCGTACACGGCAGTAGAGACAGGAGTAGGAGGAAGTAGACTATGTCAGATCAAGCTTAATCTTCGTGCCACCTACTTCCTCTGTCCCCTCGTGAACCTAGTTGCTGTTTGCATGTCACCACAGTGATTGACGGGGAGGCAGGGGCAGGGACTGACAATGGGGCGAGGATCGGAGTGAGCTACAGTTACTCTCGTACGTCAGCAGGTAAGCTCTCCTGGTTGCTCCTATCCTGTCGGGAATGCGGTGAGATTCTGAGGTTGTTTTTCTCTGAGTGAATAACAGGGCGAGGACCATGCATTTGATTCGCAAGGCTGCATTGCTTTCAGGTATCAGACACGTTGTCGTCTTCAATCGTGCTGTCCTACTACAACCATCTAGAAAGCGAGTTGGCGTACAGGGGAACGCTGCTAGATATCTCCATCAGTCACGATGGGCCTGTTTCTCAGCCACGGGCGATCATGATGATGTTCGGAAGGTGGAGATTGGAGATGTTCAGATGAATGTCGGGGTTCCTATCAACCCCCACCTTGTCCCTGTCAACTTTGGGAAAGCAGAGGAGGAGGACGAAGAGACGCTACATCATCTCCGATGGATGCTGCAGAAGTTTCAGCTCGGACAGGTAGGTGTTCCCTCCCACAGCTCCTTACCTGACGGCTGTTGTCCAGGACATGTTCCTCATCGGAGGCCCGGGGCCCCGGCGACGCCGCCTAGCCCTTCACTTCTGCGAGGTAGTGGGGATGGAAGCAGAGTTCTTGAGGATCACAAGGGACACGACGGAATCAGATCTCAAGACCCGCCGGGAGATCTCAGGAGGGACAGCGAGCTGGCACGATCAAGCTCCAGTTCGGGCAGCGATCCATGGCCGCGTGCTGATCCTCGACGGCATTGAACGAGCAGAGAGGAATGTCCTGCCAACCCTCAACAACCTGCTGGAGAACCGAGAGATGAGCCTGGACGACGGCAGGTTCTTGATGCGAGCTGCACGCTACGACGCCTTGAAGGAGGAGGGGGCTGACCTGGCGGGGTCGAAGATGATTCGAGTCCACCCAAGATTCTGCGTGATAGCCCTGGGGCTTCCCATCCCCAGATACCGTGGGTACCCGCTGGATCCTCCCCTCCGCAGCCGCTTCCAGGCACGAGCGATCGACCCGTTCTCGGTGGAGGGAGTAGTGGAAGGAGTGGAGCTGCGGGGGGCGGGGGATGCGGCGGTGATGCAGAAGCGGGTCAATGCTCTGCTGTCATTTGCGCAGACCGTCAATCTCCTCCGGGCCGAGGACGCGGACGTGACGCAACTTGAGCTCAACGAGGCCTCGCTGAGCGCCATCGTGAAGCACATGGTGAAGTTTCAGGGGAGCGACGTGGGCAATGTCGTGAGGAGGTACCTGCCCTACATTTTGGCGCGGACGACGGCGGGGAGGAGGAGCGGGAAGTCGGAGGAGGAGGGAGAGATGGAGCCGAGCAAGTACAGGATCAGCAAACTGCTCAAGGAGTTCAAACTGTCGGGGGAGGCGGCGGGGACGTCGACGTTTGGATCCTATGTGGTGAAAGGGATTGCTCCGTGTGCTGAGGACAAGATTATTGTCTCTTTTGCCAACACGCAGGCAGGCAAGAACGAGGTGGTCGAGATAGAGACATGGGGAGCCCCACACTGTAGTCCCTCTTCTCTCTCCTCCTCCTCCTCCTCCTCCTCCTCCCAGCCTCTGTTGAGCGAGAAGAAAGTTTTCATCGAGACGGAGGCGACCAGGAGGATCTTTGCGGACGTCTTGCAGGACTTGGCGCTGGGAGCGAATCCTTGCGTCGTCGGAGAGAAGGGGACGGGGAAGAGCGCGCTTGTTCTGCGGGTCAGCAACGCCATGGGCTACGGGGACAGGAGGAAGATCATTCACCTGTACAAGGACATGAGCGCTCGAGACCTCCTTGTTCGCAGAAGCACCAACTCCAAGGGCGACACGAGCTGGGAGCTGGCTCCCCTCCTGCAGGCGGCCCAGCAGGGGGAGATGGCGATCCTCGACGGGGTCCACCGGATACCTCCTGAGACGCTAGCGGTGCTGGAGCCCCTGATGCAGGACCGGATGATCTCCCTGCCCAACGGCTGGCAGCTGCTGAGGAGCGACCGATGGGAGGCGATCATGGAGGAGCAGGGGCTGGGTGAGGACGAGATGCATGCCCTTGGCCTCCTTCGCGTTCATCCCTCCTTCCGTGTCGTTGCCATCGCGGCCCCCCCGTCAGCCGAGCACGACTGGCTCACGACGGAGAACGCGTCCATGTTCTCCTTCCACCGTCTGGAGCCGCTGGAGGAGGAGGTGAACGAAGCGGTTTTGCGTGAGATGTTCCCCGATGCTGCTCCCGAGCTCGTTCACGCAGCCGCTGCCATGGCGAGGGAGTTTGAAAAGCTCAAGGGGGAGCCTGTGCTCGAGGGCAGCTCCATCTCTCTCTCCCTCCGCCAGCTCATTCGCATCGTCCGCCGCTCGAGCTCGTACCCTCAAGACTTCGTTCCTGCGCTGGAGAGGAGCATGATGATGCCGTTTCTCCCGCACTCAATCCAAGAGTCTGTCCTGCGCGTTATCTCCAAGGTCACTTCCTCCGTCCCGCTCCTGAGCCCGCAGAGCTCGGGAGGAGGAGGAGGAGGAGACTTCGAGCTGCAGGTGGGTGAGGAGAGGGTGAAGATCGGCGAGGTGGAGATGGAGCGAGGAGAGCCGAGGACTAGGTCGCTGGTGCCGGACGTTGTCTTCCACGACATCCCCCAGCACAGGAGGATCCTGCAGGACCTGATGAAGGATCTGATCAGCGGGGAGAAGCACATCCTGCTCATCGGGAACCAGGGGTGGGGAAGAACAAGATCGTGGACAGGCTGCTGGGTCTACTTCGGCTTGAGGTGTGGAGGAAGGAGGAGGGGGAGAGGAATGGGACAGGAAGAGGGGGAGGAAGAGGACGAGGACGAGAGCTGGAAGGAAAGGTGTAAGGTGCCAGGTGAAAGAGTGCGAGGAAGGGAGAAACAAGATAGAGGTGGCTGATGAACGGGAGAGGAAGAGGGGGATATGAATGAGATGCTGAGCGAGCAGAGTAGAGAAGGACGTAACGGGGGTAGGAAGAGTGGGTGGAGCGGGAGCGGGAGCGGGAGCAGGAGCAGGAGCAGGAGCAGGAGCAGGACATGGGACAGAGAGAGGAGGAGGAGACGCTGACAGTGGGAGCAGAGGGAGTACATCCAACTACATCGAGACACGACAGTCCAGTCGCTGACTGTCTCCATCTCGCTGGAGGGAGGGATCATCACTCACGGAGACGCTCCCCTTGTCCGGGCATGCAGGTCAGCTGAGGCGCTACTGGACACATTGATAGGCTATTGCTCCTCCTCTTTGTTGTGCTGCTCATGCTGCATCTTCCTCACTGTCATCGTCCTGTTGATGTTGCGATGGATAGCTTTTGTTTGGATTCTTCATCATCATCATCAACAACAACATCAATCATCATCATCAATCATCACCAATCAACATCACCATCATCATAACAATCATCACAACCAACAACAACATCATCAACAACTTCAACTTCAACAACTCACATCTTGCCCCCCCCCCCGCAGGGAAGGTCGCGTCATCATGATCGACGAGGCCGACAAGGCTCCCCTCGAAGTCGTCTGCATCCTCAAGGGTCTCCTGGAGGACGGCAGCATGATCCTCAGTGACGGGAGGAGGCTGGAGCGCAACGGGGGGAGGGAGCGGGAGGGGAATGGGGGAGGAGCGGGAGGGGTTGTCATACCCATCCATCCCAACTTTCGCGCCATCGTCCTCGCTAACAGGCCAGGCTTTCCTTTCCTAGGCAACGATTTCTTTCATGAGTGCGGGGATATCTTCTCCTGCCACGTGAGGCCGCTCCCGCCTCCCCGCTCCTGCTCTTTGAATGCTGTCTCCTCCTGCTCCTCTACCTCTACCTCTACCTCTACCTCTACCTCTACCTCTACCTCTTCCTCCTCCTCCTCCTCCTCCTCCTCCTCCTCCTCCTCCTTTGCATTCCCTCCACAACTTCCTTTCCCCCTCTCCTCATCTCCCTCGTCTTCTCTCCGTCTCTCCTCCTCTCCCTTCCTCACTCTCCTTACCCAGGTGATCGACAACCCGGACCGAGACTCCGAGCTTGCTCTGCTCCGACACTACGGGCCTGACGTCGACGAGGTTCTCCTCCGCAAGCTCGTCTCCATCTTCAGCGATCTCAGGCGCGCCATCGAGGAGGGCAAGCTCTCCTACCCCTACAGCACCCGCGAACTTGTTAACCTCGTCGTCCACCTCCAGCGCTACCCCGATGACCCTGTCAACTCCGTGCTTGACAACGTGCTCTCGTTTGACAAGCATGACAAGCTGGCCCTCCTCGCCGTCAAGAGGATCATCGAGAGCCATGGCATACCCGTCAGTGCAGCTGGGGACAAGGCGGTTAGGCTCGGGGAGGAGCGGCCGCTTCCAGAGCTCCGGCCGCTAGCGAGTTGGCATGCAGAGGGGAAGGCGATCAGCAGCAGCGTGCGAGCCAAGTCGATGGACTTGCATGACTTCTCTGTAGTCAGGGATCAGCTCTCCTCCTCCACCACCACAGCCCACGAGCGGCTCACTAGCTTCTCGGAGAGGCTTTGGACCTGGTCCCTTCCCTCCAAGGCCGGCAGCGCGTTTGCTGTCTGCTCCTCCTCCGATGGGGCCGTCCATGTGCTCTGCGCGCCGCTGGTGATCTACACATTCCTTCCTCCTGACTTCGTCTCCTTCTACCGCTTCGACCTCTCCGACTTCATCAGCCTCCTCAGCTCGCTCGGCTCCAGCATGCGCATGTATCCCCTCCCTGCCCTCGGGTCTGTGGCCCTTCTGAACCTCCGCGGTGACCTCGTCCTCCTCCTCGACCACAAGACTCCCAAGGTGATGGTTTGCAAGATCCCCAAGGTCAAGGGTCCCTCCTCCTCGTCCTCCTCCTCGGAGCAGGAAGACCAGGTGAGCTGGTCCAACTTCTTTGAGGGCAAGAGGGGGGGCGACGGGAAGCAGAGCAAGACGGTCTGCAAGGTGGTACCTGGGGGACACTCGCTCCTCCTATACACGGTTGGCAGCGACTCGTTCCTCGTCCTCGACTTCCAGGAAAGGACGAGCTTCTCAGTCCAGCTGCCCTCGGGTATGAGGATCAATGAGCTGTTCCCCATGCAGAGCAGCCACTGGATCCTGCGGGACGACAATGGGAACGTCTTGTACGGTGATCTCAGCGGCCTGACGGGCAAGGAGCGGCAGGGCGAGCTGCTGTGGATGCCGATCGTGGAAGAGGCGGAAGGGGAGAAGGAAGTTCAGACCAGCGGGGTAGCAAAATCCATCAGGTCCGCTGAGTCGTGCCAGAGGAAGGTGGGGGAGGAGGAGCAGAACAGGCTCGTGCTCGCATGCGACAGGTCCTTTGCGACGATCTCGGATCGCCCGCTCTCCTCCGTCGACTTCCACACTCCCTCCTTGGGGTTCATCGGGGTTGGTGGCGACCACAGCATGCAGCTGCTGTCCTCTCCTCGTGAGGACGGCTCGCAGCCGCAGCAGGAGCTGGGCCCGCTGGTGATCCTCAGCAACGGCAACATCGTGTCCTACAGGGAGGACCCCAAGGTCGGGGCGCACCTGGAGGTGGTGGATGCGTTCAGGAGAAGGGTAAAGACAATTCGTCTGCAGCCCAGCTCGCAGGAGGAGGAAGGGAAGGAGAGGAGGAAGGAGGTGGTGGAGCTAATATCGAGGATGGAGGGGGAGGGAGACCTTGTGACGGTGGGAACAGTGACGGAGGGACGAAGGTCGGAGCAGCGGGTTACCATCTGGAAGGTCTCTGCAGAGGAGCTGCAGCTCGAGCTGGCGCAGTGGCGCAAGCTGATGGGGCTGGGCAGAAGAGGAGAGGGGGAGGGAGGAGGAAAGATCCGGCTCACCAGGAACTGGGACAAAAAGCAGCAGGCGTCGGGCCCCAAGCACGGGAAGGCGCCGGACGGGAAGAGACATGCGGGGGGTAACACCTGGGCAGGAGGGACAGGAGGGCGGGATACGGCTGGCCTGGGAGGGAAGGGAGGACCGTACCGGCTGGACCTCGACGACGGGAACGAAATCATGCAGATCTCGGACGAGGAGAAGCAGAACATCAGCGAGGAGGCGAAGGAGGCGGCGAGGAAGATGGGGCAGGAGGAGCTGCAGAAGACGCTGAAGCAGATCGGGATGAGCGAATTCGAATCGGCAGCCTACGACAAGTTCCTCCAGCCGGTGGAGCATGACATCCGCCACATGCGCCTCCTCCTCGAGCGCGTGGAGGCTCGTCAGAAGGAGCGGGAGTGGCTGAAGCTGCAGCCCTTTGGCGAGCTCGACGACTCCCGGCTCATCGACGGAGTGGTAGGGGAGAGGCTGGTTTACCGGAGGAGGGGGGACAAGGCCCCCGAGCCCGGCTCCCCCCAGAAGCTCCCGAAGCGCTTCATGTTCGTGCTCGACGTAAGCGCGAGCATGTACAGGTTCAACTCCTGGGACCGCCGGCTCGAGCGCTGCTGCCAGATGGTGACGATGCTGATGGAGGCCCTGCACGGCTTCCAGCACAAGATCAGCTGGAGTGTAGTCGGTCACTCGGGGGACGGGCCCGACCACCGGCTGATCGAGTTTGACGAGCCTCCCACGGACAAGGCGCAACGGCTGAGGATCGTCCAGACCATGTGGGCCCACGCGCAGTACTGCTACACGGGGGATCACACGCTTGCAGCGACTCAGATGGCAATGGAGGAGGTGAAGGAGCAGGGGAG
The DNA here is from genome assembly GCF_000315625.1 of Guillardia theta CCMP2712. Taxonomy (NCBI): domain Eukaryota; class Cryptophyceae; order Pyrenomonadales; family Geminigeraceae; genus Guillardia; species Guillardia theta. The sequence goes on from NW_005434617.1 coordinate 324,523, forward strand.
GGGGGTGGGGGGGAGGGGCTGGAGGGGCAACGAAAGAGATAGAGAAAGCCAAGGTGGAAGGGGAGGAGGAGAAGGAGGAGGAAGAGGAGGAGGAGCATTTGGAGGTCATGGTGGTGCAGGAGGAGGAGGAGGAGAAGGAGGAGGAAGAGGAGGAGGAGGAGGAGGAGGAGGAGGAGGAGGAGGAAGATCATGTTTTCGTGACTTGGTTCG
>NW_005434617.1:325557-339957 GCF_000315625.1 Guillardia theta CCMP2712
GTGCCTTCGGTCCACGTCCTCCACGTCCCCCTCCCTCCTCCTCCTCCTCCTCCTCCTCCTCCTCCTCCTCCTCCTCCTCCTCCTTCTCCTCAGGTGGGGATGAAGCTCTTCGCATTGCCGAGGCGCTTCCTTTCGGACGAGGTCACGTGTGTACAGACACAGCAGAGCTCCCAGGTATCCTCGCTCGTCGCGTCCTCGTCCTCTCCACTGACCGTCACCCGGCATCGTTCCGCCCCTGCCAGGAGTGCTCAAGGAGATTTTCACCTCCGTCTCTGTGAAGAAATCTGACTGAGGGTACTGTCAAGAGTACGTTAGCTATCGAGGACTGAGTTGAGGTCGAACTTGAAACGAATCATGGCGTTTGGAGGAGCCGAATCACACGGTAAAACCCGAGCGGTCGGCGATCCCCTAGTCGGACTTCGTTGCGCCTGAGCCGCCAGCCGATCGGACTGTACTGAGTCCGGGGAGTCACTAGCGCTCAGTCACTAGTAGGTCTGAGTCTCCCTCAGCCGCAGCGCCGGGCCGCCGCAGCGCCGGGCCGCTGTCCGGCCCGGCGGGAAGTAGTAGGTGAGCACGGTAACTGACTCCCATGCTACGCCGCTTGCTTCGGGGCAAGCGGGTTAAAATTTGCATATGCTAGGTATGCAAATGTGTAGTAAAGCCACAACTTGATATAGGGCTGACCTACCCTTGATCTAGAAAAACCCTAAAACCTTTATTGACTGAAAAAGAAACGCAAACCGGAGCAAACATTTAAACAAAGGAGGAGGAGGATAAAGCCTACAAAACCTACCCGAATTGTTTAGCTGAAAATCTTTTCCCTTCTCCAAATTTTAATTGCCCCGCAGCTTCGCTCGGAGGCTCGAGACTGCAACATGATACCACCCACCCACCCCATCAGTTCCCACTGGTCACTGCGGATAAAAGATCAAGGGGGGCGGGGGGGGGTTAGTACGGTGGGGGGTGGGGGTATGATCAATGTATCACAGGGAAGGCAGCAGGGCAGGGATAAGGAGGGGTGGTTAGGCGCAGAATTTGCGAACTCTTCATTGCCTAGCACATCAGCCCTCCCCATGGCCTCCCCGCCCCCATCCCGCTGTCCCTCTCCTCCTCAGCCCAGCACCAAGGTCTTCCTCTTCCCCCGAAGCAAGTCTGGCCGCAAGCTCCTCCCTCACAAGGGAAGGAGACCCCAGGCCTTCGACCTCCCTGCCCTCCAGAGTCACTTCCACCTCCCCCTCCTCCAGGCCAGCGCCGCCCTTGGCATCTCCGTCACGGCCCTCAAGAAGCTCAGCCGCAGGCTGGGCATCCAGCGGTGGCCGTATGAGAGGAGGGACAAGCCTCGACGTAGTCCCTCGAGTAGGCGAGGCAGGAAACAGCAGCGCTCCTCCCCTTCTGTCGCTCGAGGAGGCAGGAGTGCCGCTGTCGAGGGAAGAGGAGCCGGAGGAGGAGGAAGAGAGGTTGGCTGGGAGCCCATCAGCCGGGCATGGATCGAGTGGTACCTAGGCTGCGAGGACGGCATCGAGGAGAGGAATATCACAGGAGTGTAATGTGAGGGGGGATGGCAGAGGAGTCTTTAGATGGTCACATAGGGAATACTTCAGTGTGTCTGCTATCCTGATCGTACCCTGACGTGTTTTGAGGAGTTATAATGAAATGCAAACGTAATCCTTCATCTATTTTTCTTCAGCACATTGACATGTACATACACTGATTGCACGCGGCCGCGCAGGCGCGCAAGTAGGTAAGGGAGAGATGTGAGGCCGGTGTGTGGGAAGCCGCCTGAGAGGAGGAGGAGGAGGGTTGGGATCCGAGAGCAGCCTTCAGAAGTCAGCCGGTCAACGGCTGTTCTGACTCCGATGCCATCCGATTCTTCCGAGGCTCCGAGGGACCGCCGGCAACAAGATCTCAAGGACAAGCGCACTGACAACGTTCAGTGTGAAAGTTGCACTGCCAACGGTTGGCGTGACTGCAGGCGGGAGAGGAGAGTACTAGGGAAGGAAGAGGCATGCCACGTAGAAGAAGCAATGATGCGCGAATCATGGAGTATGGGACAGCACTGTCTTTACTCAAAGTTAAGCCCTGTCAGTCGGACGGTCGGGACAGTCCGGCGCCCCGTACGGTCACTGTCATACCGTACGAGTCACTGAGTGGTGGCCGGTCCCGTGCCCTACCTTACGGTACGGTAGTTCAACTCCGAGTGTTGCCAGGCTGAGCCGGGCAGCGAACTGAGTTGAACTTGGACCGGCCGCCCGATCGGACTCCGGCGCCGCGGTTACGGGTGGGCCCGCCGGCCGGGCGCCGGGGCGCCGCGGGCTCCACCGGGCCCGGGGTGTAGTCGTCTACTGAAGGTTAAGTTAAAAAGCAGTACGAGGACCGACAATCAGGAGTCACCATTTACTCAAAGTGAAGTTAAAATCAGTACGAGGACAATCAGGAGAGTCGAGGAGGCTTGACCCTGACAGGAGAGTCTTCTTTACTCAAAGTTAAGTTAAAAATCAGTACGAGTCATGTCCGATCCGATCTCCTCGAATCCCGGCCGTGTGGGACTCAGTGACTCGTGATCGGAGTCCGGGAATCGGCGTAGCCCCGGTACTAGGACCTCTAAGGCGGATCAGAAGAGCAAATGGGGGGTAGGGGTGGATCAAAGCGCATACTAGCCTCAATAGCTCTTTTAAAAGGTTAACTTGACTACCCCTACTCTGCCCTACCGCCTCCCTGTAGACTGATACGTGCTTGCGACACCTTCCCCCTTGCCCAGCTCACCAGCCCTCCCCCATGGCCTCCCCGCCCCCATCCCGCTGTCCCCCTCCTCCTCAGCCCAGCACCAAGGTCTTCCTCTTCCCCCGAAGCAAGTCTGGCCGCAAGCTCCTCCCTCACAAGGGAAGGAGACCCCAGGCCTTCGACCTCCCTGCCCTCCAGAGTCACTTCCACCTCCCCCTCCTCCAGGCCAGCGCCGCCCTTGGCATCTCCGTCACGGCCCTCAAGAAGCTCAGCCGCAGGCTGGGCATCCAGCGGTGGCCGTATGAGAGGAGGGACAAGCCTCGACGTAGTCCCTCGAGTAGGCGAGGCAGGAAACAGCAGCGCTCCTCCCCTTCTGTCGCTCGAGGAGGCAGGAGTGCCGCTGTCGAGGGAAGAGAAGCCGGAGGAGGAGGAAGAGAGGTTGGCTGGGAGCCCATCAGCCGGGCATGGATCGAGTGGTACCTGGGCTGCGAGGACGGCATCGAGGAGAGGAATATCACAGGAGTGTAATGTGAGGGGGGGTGGCAGATGAGGAGTCTTTAGATGGTCACATAGGGAATACTTCAGTGTGTCTGCTATCCTGATCGTACCCTGACGTGTTTTGATTAGTTATAATGAAATGCAAACGTAATCCTTCATCTGTTTTTCTGCAGCTATCAGAGCTCATAGGATAGCGAGCCCAACACAGGAGTGGTCAACACTCGAAATGTGGACAGCACACAAGGATAGCCTCTACAACTATCCAGACGAAAGACAGTGATTCTCTAACGGCTACTTTGGTTCAGAAGTCGGACCCCTCCGGGACGGCTTCCCTATCAAGCACCGGTGGAGCTCTCCTTTCTGGTAGAAACAAGAACAGGAGCAGCGCATGGACCAAAGGGGCCATAGCGACGGCACGAGGCAGGAAGACTCGTGCAAGCGAGGACCACTACCCCTGGGACTTCCACAGGGCTATAAAAGGATCAAGATCTTCATCTCTAGGTGGTCTGTCTTCCCTCCCTCTGTGTACCACGCATTTCCCTGTGTTGGTGTGGTTGCTGCAATAAAGCTTGATAATACTGTCTAGCACCTTCTGTGTGATCCAGCGGAGGTTCATTGAGCATTCGCTTGGCTTGTGTACAACCCGTAAAGCTTCGGGGTGTAACAGCAGCACATTGACATGTACATACATTGATTGCATGCGGCCGCGCAGGCGCGCAAGTAGGTAAGGGAGAGATGTGAGGCCGGTGTGTGGGAAGCCGCCTGAGAGGAGGAGGAGGAGGGTGGGGATCCGAGAGCAGCCTTCAGAAGTCAGCCGGTCAACGGCTGTTCTGACTCCGATGCCATCCGATTCTTCCGAGGCTCCGGAGGGACCGCCGGCAACAAGATCTCAAGGACAAGCGCACTGACAACGTTCAGTGTGAAAGTTGCACTGCCAACGGTTGACTGCAGGCGGGAGAGGAGAGTACTAGGGAAGGAAGAGGCATGGTAGAAGAAGCATGAGACGAACTTCCGAATCATGGAGTACTACGGTATGAGACACTGTCCGATCAGTCCGATCCGCCGGAGAGTCCTGGACTGACTCACGGTCCGGCGCCCCGTCGGGCCGCCGCAGTGCTTCGGTGGCAGGCTTCAAGTCACCCGGCGACTCGCCATCAGTGCTTCCTCAGGCTCAGGTCTGGGCCGCGGCTGAGCGGAGCCTGGCTAGCCGGATACGAGTGGTGCCCGGCCCGGCCCCGTGCCCTACACGGTACCGTGCCAGGGTAGCGTTCAACGGTTGCGCCGCAGGAGGCTGAGCCGGGCAGCGAAGTTGACTGAAGGGCCGGGATCGGACTCCGGCGGTGGCTCCACGGTGTCACAGTGTAGGCCCATGTCTCCTCGGATCCCGGCGACCGGATGCTTTTTTTTTTAATTGTTATTATTATTATTATTATTATTAGATGCTCAGTATCCAATGCTTTACTCAAAGTTAAGTTAAAGATCAGTACGAGGACAATCACGAGAGTCGAGGAGGCTTGATGCTTTTAACAATAATATACGTCGGAATCGGCGTAGCCTCGGTACTAGGACCTCTAAGGAAGAGCTCTTAAGGTTGACACGGACTACCCCTACTCTGCCCTACCGCCTCCCTGTGTTACTATGTTATCCTAGACTGATACCGTTCCCCCTTGCCCAGCTCACCAGCCCTCCCCATGGCCTCCCCGCCCCCATCCCGCTGTCCCCCTCCTCCTCAGCCCAGCACCAAGGTCTTCCTCTTCCCCCGAAGCAAGTCTGGCCGCAAGCTCCTCCCTCACAAGGGAAGGAGACCCCAGGCCTTCGACCTCCCTGCCCTCCAGCGTCACTTCCACCTCCCCCTCCTCCAGGCCAGCGCCGCCCTTGGCATCTCCGTCACGGCCCTCAAGAAGCTCAGCCGCAGGCTGGGCATCCAGCGGTGGCCGTATGAGAGGAGGGACAAGCCTCGACGTAGTCCCTCGAGTAGGCGAGGCAGGAAACAGCAGCGCTCCTCCCCTTCTGTCGCTCGAGGAGGCAGGAGTGCCGCTGTCGAGGGAAGAGAAGCCGGAGGAGGAGGAAGAGAGGTTGGCTGGGAGCCCATCAGCCGGGCATGGATCGAGTGGTACCTGGGCTGCGAGGACGACATCGAGGAGAGGGATTGCGGGAAGGAACTCTTATGTTGAGCATGTTTCACATGCGTGGACAGCAAGAGCAGCTATGAAAGACATCGATTCTCCTGTACTGGTAAGATTGGCAATACTCGAGGAAAAGTCAACGCACGAGGGAGGTTGGTTGTTTGCCTGGCCTATAGAAGAATCTGAGGCAACTCCTTGAGTTGGTATGTGCCACAAAGCTGTTTTATGTTTATGATGCTTCTCGAATAAACTTCATATTGCTTCATATTGACTACTCTTCACCATTGTGTCACAGTGTAATCCGGCTGAGGTGCTTTGAGCACTCGTAAAGCTTCGGGGTGCGACACAATCAACGGAAGTGTTTCTTCAGCACAGCCTCCGTGACGATCATGTGACAGCACTCAGTGACTCCCGTGGATCATCCGGCCGGACTCCGGGATCACATCCGCGCAAGCGCACGGGGACTGAATGAGCCTCTGGCAGCCTCCGAGGCTCCGAGAGGCCCGGCAGGCTCAAGTGCCAGGCTCAGCTCGGGGGATGCCAGTGACGGCTCGGACCGTCGGGGCCCGGGCCGTCGCCGTCACTTGAATGCCAGTGAGCCCCTGGCGCCGGCCCGGGCCCGCCGTGAGGGCCCGCCGGGCGCCCGTCCGGAAACCGTCCGGTATTCCCGGAGTTCAACGCCCGGCCGCCCGGAACTTCCGAAGTTGGTGGGCCGCCGGGCCCCGCCGGCCCGGGGGAGCCCGGGCCTTGAGATCACGGTTGACTCACTGTTCACCCGTCTTTTCTGATCACTGTCACTGTCAGTTTCCGGGCCGCGACGGTGCCAACTGCAAGCCCAGTTGCTTGCCAGTGACTGCGAAACTCGGAAGCCGCGCCACGAAGGTCCCGGGCCGGGGCCGACTCGGCCTCCGGTACGCCGGATTCAATCAGTCACTGAGTGATTTCAAGTGACATTACCCGCACAGCCTGCCGCACCGAAGGGCTCGCCGCGTCAAAGATGAGGCTGAGAAGTTCGACGCCGCGATAGATTTCGGCAACCTGAGCACCGAGGACGAATCCGACAAGAATTGAGCGATTCTCTAATCGATTCAGTCAATAAAGGTCCAAACGGTTTGAATGATTGTCCGCCATATGTTTCTCATTACTATGATGTATTCTAGTGACGAGGTGATATCGTGTAGATGGGGTATGATATCCTCTAAAAGCCTATCTAGAAACATGCGCTGAAGGCGGGTGAGGGTGGCATCGTTCCCGAGGGGCATAAGGATGTTGGCCGCCCGGCGGCGTTTTATCTGCCTGTGTGTCAAGGGACTCGGACCCGGAGTCGGACCACGGTACGCGAGGCCCTCCTCGTTCGTGAGCCAGGAGGATGTCCAGCTGCTGGTTATCCTTGCCGATCATGCTGATCACCTCCCACCTCAGCCTGTCCGTCCGCTCCAGATAATCCAACCCGTCCGAGTCGAGCCGCCTGAGTCAGTGAGGTTGAGGGCGATGATTCTTTTTTCCTGCTGCCTGAAAGGGAGGGGTGTGAAGTAGGGGGAATATGGCGGTGGTCAGGGGGTGGTACGGTCTTAGTTCTTGGGCGGGAAACCATCAAAAGTTTGTGGCCGTAATGCTGGGGCGATCTGAGGGCATCGATGAAGAATAGGCAGAGCGAGTAGAAGGCGACAGGATGCAGCAAGGGAAGGGCGGGCAAGCGGCATAAGAGGGGATAGGGATTTGTGTATAGTCTGTCCAGTCTTGATTCCTTCTGTCATAATCCTAAATGTTTGTGACATTGCTGTCTGTATCCAGCTTTGAATGTGTGATGCATTTCTGAAGAAGTTTCTGGATTGATATCGATTTTGTTCATTCGAAATCGAGCTCGAAGTGCTGTAATCATGAGCATTGAAAAAGATGTGTCTGTTATGATCTGACCTGGGAAACTAGGAAAACTCATTACGAGGAACCATCTACCAAATCGAAAAGACAATGTGGAGCCCCAAGACTACAGCGACATGGAGTTTTGGACCCAAATATCGTGCTTGGCAGCCCAGGGGTCAACAAAATATGTATGAAGATGATGCTGAAAACTTTGAGCAAGGAAAACCAAATTTTTTCTCATTCTCACCGTGTGGTCAAGATGATTTGATCAAAGGAAGCCCACAACTCCCAACGAATGAAGATTCCAATTCATTTCTAATGACTTCAACACAATCGTATAGTTGGACTGAAAATGATCAGGGACAAGAGCATCATTCAGTATGGAATCCTTGGCAATCCACCCATGATTTGAATCCGGAGCTTGCAATTCTGAAAATAGACGAGGTCACCTCGTTGACGCAGTCTTGCATACCTCATCCTATTCTACAAAACATTCATGTTCAAACTCAAAATCCAACAAACCCTTTCCTTCCATTGAACAGAACTTGGCATGGTGGATTGTCGAGTCCTTTGCGAACCCCTGAAGAGACAGGAGGCAGAGTTTTGCATGAAATTCAACCTGCGGCAATAACCTCAAATCCTTCTACTCCTGTAAAAGCTAGTTTTGATGTTTGTCTTGCTGTAATTGACTTGAGGACAGAAATTTCCTTTCAAAACATCTATCCAAAATTCCTTATATTTTGAACAAGGCCATCGTAACATAACCGAATTTCAGACAATGCTTGATCAGTCGGGTAAAAATCTGGAGCAGAGTTCAGTATCGATAGATATAATCATACTATGCATACAGATGAAATGGACTTGTTTGCGGGCATCAATTCATTGTGTTTGAATCAAAACGATTCGTCACCGTCACCGATGCCTCCCAAGGTAAACGATCTGTGATATGGCGAATGCTCGCTGTCCTGAATTTGTTCGCATGTTACAGCCCAAGGTCCTTCAGAATACTGACAGTATGAGAACCCGGACCTCAGAAGAAGAAAAATTTGTACAAATGTGTGATGCAATAGTCGTGCGTGCTATTGTTAGCATCGTGAATTCGTTTGGACATGGACCTTTGGAGCAGGGCCGGTTTGTTTGCCCTTTGAAATATACGAATGACACGTGACATATCATGCTGATAGAATTGGGAATGCGCTCAGCAAAGAAGAGCTCATCAGAAATTATATCAAAGAACAACATGGATCTCTTGTAAACTTTTTGCTATCAGGTACTATTTTTGAGAGACAACGAGGTATAACTTAGTATACTCAATAGAGCAAGGCAGAAAGGTTTTCAAAGTATCAGCTGGGATGAACGGGTTGTATACTATGAGCCATCTACCAACAATACTGATAGATTTTGGGCAGATGCTATTTCGTGTCTCTTCTTTAACTTGAAGATTTCTCGGCGATGCATTCTTCCTTGTTTCCGATTGCTGCCTCCGGAATACCCAAGATTTTCCTATGTTTGTAACATGCATTAATCATCTGACATTACAATCAATACAATCATGCGATGTGTACTGGAGACTTGACTGTTCATGTTACATATCTACATTACTTGAACAGTGTCATACTCTTGCCAGGGCAAGGAGCTCTAGGACTGGTAGGGAGTGGCTGAAAACTAGCAAGCTGGGCAGGCACGCATGCGGATCGCGAACTTCATAGATTTATTAAGTTCATACTTGCATGTCCATACTGACAAGATTCTCTTCTCCTTTCTCCCAAGCTGCTGCACAATCAAGACGGACACACAGCAACACAGCAGGTAAGCTCTTACCGTCGGACCATAAATCCTGCCCTCTCGACAGGACGTGAACGATGTCTGTACGATTCGCCTCTCCTACGGCACCGTTAGGTCGAAGGTCGATCCAGCCACGCAAGTCAAAGGGTGAGAGAGTGAGGAGCAAAATCTCACCCTTCATCGAGGACGTGTCGGGGCAAGGGGAGTCGTTGATCTCCGAGTTTAGCTGCTTCACTTGCTTGCGCAGGAGGAGGACTTCTTCCTGGATGGAGACCGAAACCTTCTCCATCCTCCTCATCTCCTCCATGCTGCTATTGTGCTTTGCATGCAGGCCATCGACAACCGCCTGCCATGAGTTTAGCGAGCACAAGCTTGCAACAAGGAGGGGGATGGGGAAGAGCAAGACGAAGGGAAGCGAAAGGAAGAGAAGGCATCACCTTCTTTGCTTCGACACGATCTTGAATCTCTCGCAAAGACGCGTTTCGCCGGCTCAGATCTTGCAACAGCAGCATGCGCTGCTCCACTTTGCTCTGACGCTCTCGGGACAGAGGGATGAAACTCTCTGTGATGTTCTGCCTCTCTGCCGCAAGCTGCTCCAGCTCTTCCTTGGCAGTTCCAATGTCAAGCTGGAGCAGTCGGATTCCCTCCTCCTCGTCCTCCACTCTGGATCGCAGCTGGTCTGCCTCATCGAGCAGGGACTGGAAGTCTAGACGCTCGATCTTCTGGAGCAGCTCCTGCTTTTCTGCCTCCACCTTCCTCATGTACGCCTCCTGCTTCCTCAGATCTTTCTCCACTTCCTGGCAGCGAGCTTCAAGCTCCGAAGTCCGTGCAAGCTCGTCCGCCAGTTCCTCCCTCGAGATCTTAAGCACGTCTCGCTCGGCTAGCAGTGCCGTCCTCAGCTGGAGGAGGAGGGTGTTGCTCTGGACGTAGGTCTTGTTGTGCTCCTCCTCTGTCCTCTTGGTCGCTTCGTGCTTCTCCTCACATATGAACCTGTCAAACTTGACGCACTGGATCTGTGCTGTCCTTTTTCTGAGCTCCTCTCTTGAGTGCAGAATCTTTTTGATCATTGCCGCCTGCTCAGACGTGAACTTGGCCTTGTGTTCCCTCAGCTCCTGCGCATCCTCTTCCAAGCGGCTGAGGGTGGGGAGGAGGCTTGCGATGACCCTCTCGTTCAGCTCGGTCAAGTTCTTCTTCGCCTCAACCTGCATGGCGTTGATGTACAGCTCTCGCTCGAGGTCCTCTTCCAGCAAGTCCCTCTGATCCCGTAGCTGCTGGACGTACGTCTCAAGTGACTCCTTCTCCTCCTCCGTCGGCTTCAGGCCCGAGCTGAAGAGCTCGGACAGATCCTTGTTCCGCGTCACCTCCCTGTCGCAGACTTCGAGGAGGTTCTCCATGCTCTGATTCGCAGCCTTGATCTTCCCATCAACTTCCAGCTCCTCCCTTCTCAACACCCCGAGCGTCTTGTTGAGGGAGTCCTGGCGATGCTGTTGATCGTGGACTTCACCCTGCTTCTCCTTCCTCTCCTTCTTGATCTTCTCCAACTCTCGGAGGCTCGAGGCGACCTGCTCCTCTAGCTCTTCCAACGATTGCTTCCCTTCCTGCACTTCGCGCGTCATATTTACATTATTTACAGAGAGGAGGTGTAGGGAGTTGGTGATCTTCTCCTCCAACGCCTCCAGTTGCTCCAGCTGGGAGAGTAGAGGAGCCCAGCTGCCCTCCGGCAGCTTGCTTGTTGAGTTGTACAGTTCGTCCCTCGTGCGGGTGAGGAGCGACACGAGGGAGAGGGAGAGCTGGTTGTGGAACGAAATGTTCTGGTACTTCTGCACGCACTTCCTCATCCTCGCCTCCATCTCCAAGATCCTCTCCTTCATGCCCGTCTGGCGGTTCCTGTGGAAGGAGGCCTTCTTCGCTGCTATGCCGTCCAGCTTCTGCTTGAGATCGTTCATGATGGAGGAGGCATGCAGCCCAGCCATCGAGTTCTTCATCGCGATGACTTTCTTCTTGCTCCTCTCGTACTCTCCCTCCAGCTTCTTCAAGCTCTTCGATGTTTCCTCCCCTGCCTTCTCCATGTCCTTCACGGCGTTGTGGAGAGGATCTCGCTGGGCTCGCATCCTCTCCAGCTCCTTCTCCTTGAACCGAAGACACTCCACTAGGCCCGTGCGGGCTGCTTGCGCCGCGCTCAGCTCACTTTCTTGCTCCTTGCGAGTCTCCTGCTGCATGTCGTGGAGGTGCAGGAGGAGCTTCTCGGTCTCTTTCTCCTTCATGATCCCTTCCTGGTGTATGGCGAGCAGACGATCCTGCAGGCTCCTCTCCCTCGCCTTCATCATCGCCTGCTCTTCCTCCGCCCGCCGGAGGCCCTCCTCGTACTCCTCCTGCCTCTTCTTCAGCTCATCCAGCTGCTCCTTGAGTGTCTTCACGAGGCGCGACCCCTGCTCAAGTCTTCTGCTCATCGTTTCCTGCGTGTGGCTCGCAACCTCCTGCGCGCTTTGCAGCTCCGCCCTCAGCTCTGCGAGACGCCCTTCGAGTTCCCTCTTCCTGCTTCCACATTCAGCACAACCCTCTCCTCTCCTCTCCTCTCCTCTCTTCCTCCCGGACCTGTCTTGAAGCTTCTCGAGGACTTTCCTAGCTCGCATCTTTGAAGTCTCGTAGAGGGAAGCGCGGTTCTTGACTCTCTCCAGCATCTCGGTGCTCTCCTTCGCCTGCTTGTGAACTTCCTTCCTTGCCTCCTCCAGGTGCTGCAGCTTCTCCTGCACCTTCGCCAGCGCTTCCAGCGCGCTGTCCTTGGACGAGTAGCTTCTCTTCCCCTTGATCAGGTGCACCTCGGCATTGCACTTCCTCAGCGCCTGCTGCAACTCCGTCCTCTTCTGCAGGAGGTCGAAGTTCCTGGCCTGTACTACCTTGAGAGCAGAGGAGAGCTCCCCTGCCGTCGAGAACTGCGAGTAGGGCAGCGGCCTCGCTCCCTCACTCGCCCTCCCCTTCGTCCCTACAGGAGGATGCGGCGCTGCTGCTTCCTCGGGCATGCGGACGTAGGTGACTTGCCTCTGGACCTGGTTGAACCGACCGTCGTTGATGAAGGTGTCCGACCCCTCCAGCACGAGCTCACGGTCTGGGATCCTGTCCTCCCACTTGTACACGTCACCAGACACCTTGATCACGTACTTGTACAGTGCCTTCCCTTCGCTCGCGCTGCGCAGCCGGGCCCGACCGGTCCACGTCGGGTAGGTGTCCTTGGTAGTGGTCAGTTGGATGCCCATTGAAGGGATCCAGGAGCCCAGGGCAGGGTCGCTGCCGCAGACGAAGACCTCCTCGCCGTAGTTAGTGTTGACCGTCACCTGGAAGGTAACCAGGTGCTTCGCCTCCTCCTCCTCCTCGCTCGACTCCTGCTGTTTCCGCGTCGCTCGTGGGGGATTGCTCACTTTCTCACTCCGGACAGTCTCCTCCGCCGTCTACCGTGAGGTGTGAGGGAGGGAGGAGGAAGAGGGCAGGGAGGCAACGAGGTGGAAGTCAAGGAGGTTCAGAAGTTCGTCTCACCTTGTGCCCATGAAGGGGAAGTGTGCTCGAAACCTCCTTCTCCTGCAGGTTGAACTTCCCGTCTTCGCAGACAAACTCGATGACGTCGTTCTTCGAGTTCTCTGCGAGCCAGTCAGGCAAGCGGGCAAGACTACGGCCTTGACTCACCGACTGCATCCTGAATATTCCGATAAAGCTGATGCGGAAGTTTCCTGATAGCTCGCCGTCAAAGAACTTTCACAAGGCAGCTCCTTCGTCACCTGTCGATGACCTTCTCTTCCCACTTGAGCCTGGACCCATCGCGCGAGATCGCCACATACTTGTAGAAGATCGGATTGACGTCGTCCAACACGACCTGTACCAGTGTCGACATCAAACAGGCGCCACCGAGCCTTTCACACAACCTCCACGGTGCCGAGCCAGTTAGGGAACAGAGAGGCTGTTGTCTTCAGCTGCAGCAGCGTCATCTCCCCCACCTCTCTCCCTCAATTCATGTGCGCATGACGTACCTGCAGCCCATTCTGCGGGATCCAACTCCCCAAGGCCGGATGATTCCCAGAGATCCAGAGGGTCTCCCCAAAGTCTGACAGGTACCAGATCTTGAAGCTCAGCCGGACCTTCACTCCCTTCTTTGCCTCGTACAGGCCAGGAAGAGGGGCAGCGTCTGCAGCCGACCCTCCAGCTCCGAGATACTTGCTAAGCTCGATGACGCCTATCAAGTTCTCAGCGTCTGAAGGAATTTCACCCGAACGCTGTGGTGCACTCACCCGGGCTCGAGTTGTCAAGGCTGACTTGAAAGTTCTTCATCTCCTGCAAGAAACCCTGTTGAGAGGGTAAGGGAGTTGAGAGCAAGAGAGTACATCAACCTTGACGGAGATGTTGGGAGCGTTGAGCCCGAGCCTTAGCAACCCATCAGCAAATACACACGCGTGCACAATCTCATTACTCAGCAGTGTGCATTCCATTCTGCAAGGAATGGCCCAGGAGAGAGAAGGAAGGCTTCAGGTTCACGCCATCCAAATGATTCTCCTGCCCTGCTGCCTGTCTTGTTGCCCAGCTCGCTCCCTTCCCGCCTCGATGATGAAACGGCTCAGCCCCTGTCCTGTTTTGAACGATGCCGTCCGACTTTCCCCCTCGCAAGGAGCCGATGGCCGGCAGGCACCTGTGGGATCGGAGCGTCGAGCATGGCCACTTAGGAAATGATTGTTCGCCTCCAGAAAGCACAAAGACGTCCGTCCAGCACGAGAGGAGGAGGAGCGCCACCAGGAATCGCCCCGCAGACATGGTAGGATGTGAAGAGATCAGGTCGTGATGGCTTCATGCTTCTCCAGGTCAAAGCTCGCACGGCAGAGAGGGATCGGCATGCTCTCCATTCATGTTCACGCCTCACCACATGGAACCCCCTCCTTCCAGCCCCCCACAGCAGCTAGCCTCTTACCATGCCGTGTCTCTGAGGAACCTAGTGCCAGGACTTGCGGGTCTCAGAGGGGATCAAGGGGGATCGAACTCTCTTGCGCGGGATTAGATCCACGCAGGATCGGAAGAGAGAGGGGCCTGGAATGCAAATCACCACACGGAACCATCCCACAAGCCGTCCTCCTATCACGCTACATCTCAGGGCTTCAACCTCGTCCTCGTCCTCGACTCTCGCGCCCTTCACTGTGCTCATCCCACTATGTCTTCTGGGTCGTCTCATCCACCTACAGCCCTCTGAGCTCTTTCAAGAGGTTCCCCGACGTTCCTCCTCTCACACCATCACCCTCCTGAACTTTGAAACTAGCCACTGCCCCACCTCCCTACCCGCCTCCTCGTCCCGCCAGTCCCGCAATGTCCATGCTAACAGCGCTGATAATCCAACAGCTACTTGGGTAAGAGCTTCCCCTCCTCGTCCTCCCCC
>NW_005434617.1:340057-344631 GCF_000315625.1 Guillardia theta CCMP2712
TCCCCCTCCCCACCCTCCCTCCCTCCTAACCCCCCCTCCTCCCCCTCCCCGTCCTCCTCCGCCTCCCCCCTCCCCCTCCCCCTCCCTCCCCCTCCCGTCCCCTCCCCCTTCCCACTCCCTCCCTCCCTCCCCCTCCCCCTCCCTCCCCCCCTTCCACCCGCCCCCCCCCCCTCCTCCTCTCCGCTCCCTCCCTCCCACCCTCCCTCCTTCACCCCTGCATCCCTGCCCCTGCATGTGACGCCTCTCAGCCGCCGCCGTCCCCCCATCCCCGCGCACCCCTACATCCCCTCATACACCACACGGGGCGGCCCCGGCGCGGCCGCGGCGCCGGGCGGCCGCGACTCCGTGGCACTTGCGCGAGTCACTGGCAAGGCTCGGCCGGGCCGCCGTCTCAGTCGGGCCGGGCCGCGGCGTCTCAGCTGAGCCGGCGCGCTCCCGGCCCGGAGTCTGAGTCACTGCTGGGAAGGCTGCAGCCAGGGCCAGCCGGACACGTCACGGCGTGCTGCCTGGCGGCCACCCGGCCCGGCCGGGCACTGCGTGGCCGCGCCGTTATGTGCCATTCAGGGCCCGGGCCTGGCAAGTTGGCTGAACCAGACCGTACCGGCGCACGGTCCCGGGCCCGACATCATCACTGCCACTGCCACTGAGTCATGCCATCACGGCGTAGTACGGTCTGATTTCCGGTTGGCGGCCCCGGGCAAGTTCAAGCCGCGGCCGCCCCGGCCAGTTCCGAGTTCCGATGCCATGCTTCAACTTGACCGTACAGTGGACCCGGTGACCCCGGGCGGGCCCGGCCCGGCCCGGGACACGGCGGTATGAGGGTCGCAGCAGTGCGGTCTGGATCTTCGATACCCCTACCTCATAGTGTTGATTTGGGGGTCCTAGTTATGTTGAGGGTAGTTTTTTTTGAAACTTTGATCAACATATTGACCCCAGTACCCACCAGCCCAAACTACCACCGGTCATTTACTGAGCATTGGAAGGTCACAATAACGGGGTACTAAAGAGAATGAGTGGTACCACTACCCCGTAGGAGATCCTGATGAAGTTGCTCAATGGTGGCATATGGAGGAAATCTAGCCAGTGGACGGCGCTGTGGAAGTAGAGGAGAAGAGGAGGAAGATGAGAGGAGGAAGATGAGAGGAGGAAGATGAGAGGAGGAAGATATGGTGAAGAAGAACCTTCAGAGAGGCAGTAAGGCAAGATGAGTGCGTGAGAAGATGAATCAAAAGTTTGATGCAGGAAAATACGATCAGTGCAACTGACACTAAAGTCCTCCGCAAGTTGTTTGGAGCCTTCTCCCAATCCTTATAATATCAATCATTCTTCCTTCGGCTAACTTGTTTGTGAGATTGTAGATGCATCTTCCTCTGTCGTAATTCCACAGCTCCATCTTCAATTTTGAAATTCGAACTTGAATGGGGGCATGAGCGGTTTGGGGACCCTTTCCGGTAACATGCTGGCGTCTTGACCCTCCAAACCTTTCAACCCAGTCAGCTGAGAAGATGGTTTGACAGGAGCTCCGACTTTGAATGCAAGTCGTCCGAGCGGCAATGCCGCATCGAAGTCGCTAACAGGAGGGCTAGGTGAGCTGCTGTAGCGCGAGTGACAAGCGTCAGGTGCTGATGAGGTTGATGGAAACAGTTCCCTTAGGATCTCAGACGAAGGCGGTGGGAGACAGCAAAGGTGCTCGTCCTGTCATGCGATGGCAGGGGCGATGACGGAGGGGTCGCAGAGCTTGACGACTTGCTGAATTTAATTGACGACGATGATTCCGCCCTGTCAAAGTCGCAGAAGAAGTCGTTACTTCTTGCTTGTTGCATGTGTGCGTTGAGAACAGGCAGTGACTCAGCCCGTTTGTCAGATCTTCACGCAAGGGCAAGCACAGCAAAGACTCTTCGGAGGTGTTGGTAGGCGACTGATCGGGTGCTGGCTAAACGGGTCGCTCAGGGAAAGACAAAGGGGAAGAGCAAGAAATCATCGTCATCGAAGGTGTTTGCATCAGTCATATCGGAGATGTTTTGCTACAGGCTGACTGATCTCCTCTTGCAGTCTTCCAAGAAGTCAGACGCGAGCTCCTCGCTCAAGGGTGGGAGGACTTCAACGCAAGGTCTTCTCGCGCTGCTGCCCCTGCAGAGAATCTCACCCGCTACCTCAGTGAAGACAGCGACGACGACGTTCCTTCCAAAGTGAAGAGGGAGGTGAACTCCCTCTTGCTGCTGCTGCTTCATTCCTTCTGCTCTTCTTGCTGCACCTGCTCCTCCTCCTCGTGCCTCATTCTCCTGCCTATTCGCTTCTTCCTGCTCCTGCTCCTCCTATTTGCTGCACGGCTCCGATTCTTTCCCTCTTTCCGACTGGCCTTTCTGCAGGCTCCTTCAAAACTCCCCGTTTTCCAGTGGAAGGAAGAGGAGGAGGAGGAGGACGAGGACGAGGACGAGGACGAGAAGCAAGCGGGCAAGAAGGCTGAGAAGTCGCCCGAGCGGGTCTTCATGCTGAGGATGGAAGGATGCGGCAGCTGACGGGTATGGCAGGCCCCTTCCACCGAAGGATCGCCGGATGTGACTTGATGAAGGAGCTGCTGCCGCCTCTTGACCTCCTGCTGCAGGTGCTCAGCATCTTCAAGGAGAGCAGGAAGGGGAAGGAGGAGGGGCCGGGCGAGGTACGACCTCCTCCTCGTCTCACTCCCCGTGCTTCCTTCCTTGAGCATGGCTCCCGGCAGGACGCGGACCTGAGTGACATCTTGGGGATCAACTTGAAGCCGAAGGCGGCCACGTCGAGCAGGAGGAGAGCGCAGACCATGGTGAGGGAGGAGGAGGAGCAGGAGGAGCAGGAGGAGCAGGAGGAGCAGGAGGAGCAGGAGGAGGAGGAGAAAAGGGGAGAAGAAGGGAGGAGGGACGGAGAGGGAAGGAGAGGAGCGAGGAAGGGGCCGAGGGTCGGAGGGAACGGAGGAAGAGGGAGCGGGTGGACCTAAATTGGCTGTGTTGCTGCTCACGTTCTGGAGCAGTTGGGGGGTCAAAGTTTGTTCGGCAGCTTGAAGGTATGAATGTTCCACGTTCAATATCGAAGAGGTCTTGTTGTCAGTGTTGATCGAAGAGGTCTTGTTGTCAGTGTTGATCGAAGAGGTCTTGTTGTCAGTGTTGATCGAAGAGGTCTTGTTGTCAGTGTTGATCGAAGAGGTCTTGTTGTCAGTGTTGGCAATCGTTTCAATTGCATTCTTGGTGAACGTAGTAAGGGATATCCCTGTGAGATGTGTGAGAGCTCATGCGAGCTGAGAAGTTGTCTGGTTGTTATGGTTGATGAAGTTGTCGATCCACTGGTGTTGTTCGCTGTGACATGCAACGATGTGCCGATGAATTGCAACGAGTGTTTTTTGCCGTTAGTTTGTTCCGCTGACGAATCGTCGTTCCTCTCCTCTCCTCTCCTCTCCTCCCCTCTCTCCTCTCCTCTCTCTCCCCCTCTCTCCTCTCCTCTCCTCTCCTCTCTTCTCCCCTCCCGTCCTCTCCTGCATGTCTTGGATGCTTTCTCATTTGGACTTGCTGCTTCTTTCTTTGCCCTCCTTCAACAGACTTCGGCCGATCAAGAAGATCAGCTCGACTCTGAGATTTCCAAACCCTCAGCTCTCTCGTTCATGTCCAAGGACAAAGGAAAGGAGAAGGACGAGGAGGAGGCGAGGAGGAACCAGGAAGCGGAGAGGGAGAGGGAGAGGGAGGAGGAGAGGGAGAGGGAGAGGGAGATGGCGAAGAAACAAGCCGAGGAAAAGGAACGGCTGGTGAAGCAGCCGAATGAGGTGGCATCAGGGCGCACGGACAGCGAGGGAGCGCAGGTGGTGAGTTGGTTCTTGTTGCCTGCTGGATGATGACATCGCACTTGAGTTGGTTCTTGTTGCCTGCTGGATGATGACATCGCACTTGAGTTGGTTCTTGTTGCCTGCTGGATGATGACATCGCACTTGAGTTGGTTCTTGTTGCCTGCTGGATGATGACATCGCACTTGATTGCAGGAAAAGCCTGAGGCCGAACAAGAGAAAAGTAAACAGCGACCTGCTTCCTCGGTCTGTCTTGTTCTCCTCCCTCCTCCCGCTCCCTCCTCTCGCTCCCTCGTCCCTTCCTTCCCGCCCTCTCTCTAACTCTTTCTGTCTTCCAATCGCTCTTCCTTCTCTTCCTCCTTCTGCATATGATTTTGCTTCTTCCTTCCCTCCTCCTCCTCCTCCTCCTTGTTTTTCTATTTCACCCCCTCGTCCTCCTCTCCTCTGACTTGTGTAGCTCTCGATAAGAGAAAGTATAAGCGACGAGGAGGTGGAAGAGAAGATTGGACACAGGTTCAGCACAGAATCTCCTCCTCTCCCCTCTCCCCCCCCCTCCTCCCCTCTCCTCCCCTCTCCTCTCTTCTTCTCTCCCTCCTGACTTGACCTCATGCTCACTCCCTCCAGCTCCTTCACGGAAGATTCTCCTCTTCCCGCTAGAAGTAGACACGAAGGAGACGCCTCCAATCCTCTTCGAAACCCAGGTCAGAGGAAGAGGATGCGGAGAGACGAGCAAGCAAAGAACGAGGAGGGAAATGGGAACCAGGACGAT
>NW_005434617.1:348314-349555 GCF_000315625.1 Guillardia theta CCMP2712
CTCCTCGCTCCTCGCTCCTCGCTCCTGCTCCTGCTCCTGCTCCTGCTCCTGCTCCTGCTCCTGCTCCTGCTCCTGCTCCTGCTCCTGCTCCTGCTCCTGCTCCTGCTCCTGCTCCTGCTCGTTTTGTTGTTTCCTCATCCTGAAGCTGATTCACGATCAGGAAAACAAGAAACGGACACAACGAGAGCTCACGAGTGAGATCGCAAGGCTGCAGGAGGAGGTTGATACTGCCCTCGTCCTTGACGTAGCCTGACTCGCGCATGTTCGACAGCTGGACAAGAACAAAGAGGAGCTGAGAAGCTTGCAGCTCAAGATGCAGAGCATCCGAGAAGAAGTGCAGGCGAGCAGTCGTGATGGAGATGATGGAGATGATGATGATGATGATGATGATGATGATGATGATGATGATGATGGAGATAATGATGACGGAGATGATGGAGATAGAGATGGAGATGATGATGATAATGATAATGATAGAGATAGAGATGGAGATGATGATGAACACAATCATTGCTATAGTGCCTTACAGTGCTGCCGCCTCTCTCAATTTCACCCCTCACATGCTTCAAGACTCTTTCCCTCTGCTTGCCCAGGTCTGACTCTGAGCAGATGGAAGAGCGAGCCAGCATGCAGTCCCATGTCGACAGCCTGAAGGAGGTGCGATGCTGCTGCTGCTGATCCTCCTCTTCCTCCTTCTCCTCCTCCTCCTGCTCCTGCTCCTGCTCCTCCTGCTCCTCCTCCTCTACTTCCTGCTCCTTTGCCTGCTGCTGCTCCACTTCCTGCAGCTTCTGCTCGCGCGTTATGAACCTGGTGGAGCAGACGCAAAGGAACGAGAGGGACTGGCTGAAGAAGCAGCACGAGCAAGAGATGGCAGACATCACAAACAGGTGTGAGAAGCTACTCTTACCTTGCTTGTGAAGCGGGAGGTGCTGTGGCAGGTACGAGGAAAGGCTGAGGGCCCTGGAGTCCGGGAGGAAGGATGCGGAGTACTTGTCGAAGCTGATGGATACCGTTGCAGACTCTGCAGAGAGGGTGAGGAACATTTGAATGTTTGGAGGTTGTGGGGTTGTTGATTTGTGGTTGTGATGATGGAGAAGTTGATTATGATGATGATGATGATGATGATGATGATGATGGTGTTGATGATGATGGTGTGATGATGGTGGTGGTGGTGGTGGTGGTGATGATGATGATGATGATGATGATGATGATGATGATGATGGTTGAGTGTATATTTAATG
>NW_005434617.1:350181-352816 GCF_000315625.1 Guillardia theta CCMP2712
AGTTTTGCCTTGGACTCCCTTCATGTACTCCGTTGCTGCTCTTGCTCTTTCTGCTTGTGATGATGCTGAAGGGACTGAAGCTGCTGCTGCTGCTGCTGCACAAGGAAGGAAGGGAGTAGAAGGAAGGGATGCAGGGGGGAATGGAGCTGGGAGGGGGTTCTCTGGTGTTGCTGCTGGAGAAGGAGCTGAGGCTGATGCTGATGCTGCTCAGCTGGATCTCGAGAAATCGAACCTTCTGTCCCTCAACAGCACGATAGAGCAAATGATCGATCACATCTCATGAATCTCCCTCCTGCTCTTGCTGGCTGCTGCCTGCTCCTGCTCCTGCTCCTGATCCCGATCCGGCTCCTTCTTTCGATTCCCGCTCCCGCTCCCGCTCCCGCTCCCGCTCCCGCTCCCGCTCCTGCTCCTGCTCCTGCCCTTGCCCCTGCTCTTGCTCACCTGCTCTCCTCCTGCTGTTCCTGTTCTTCTGCTCCTGCTCCTGCTCCTGCTCCTGCTCCTGCTCATCTTCATCCCGTTCTCCTCTGCCCCGTTCTAATCCCCTTCCCCTGCCCGTTCATAATTGTTTATCTGCTCTGACTCTCAGCTTCTCCCTTCTCCTTCTCCTCCTCCTTCCCATCATGTTCCCTTCAGGCCACAACCTCCCTCGAGCAGGAGCGAATCCGGCTCACGCAGGAGCATGCAAGGCTAGAGAGGATGCAGCGAAGGTTCACCTCCTCCTCCTCCCACTCTTACCCTCCCTCCTGCTCCTCCTCCTCCTGACTCTGCTGGTCCTGCTCCTGCTCCTGCTCCTGCTCCTGCTCCTGCTCCTGCTCCTGCTCCTGCTCCTGCTCCTGCTCCTGCTCCTGCTCCTGCTTTTTCTGTACCTGATTTTGACTCTCAGCCTTGAGTCTGAGCGAGCCCTCATGAAGGAATCCCTTGGAACCGAAATCAAGGTCCTCTCCTCCCCTCTCCTCCCCTCCTCTCTCCTCTTCCCCTCTCGTTCTCATCCTCTCTCCCCTCCCCTCCCTCTCCTCTCCTCCCTTGTATGTGATTGGCGTGCAGCGGATCGAGTCAGAGAACATCTCGCGGCAGAAGGAGCATGAAGCTTTCGTTCTCGACATCGCGAGGGAGAGAAAGAATCTTGCTGACCAGGTGAGAGAGAGGGAGAGGATGAGGAGGAAGAGGAAGAGAGGAGGGGGGGGGGGGGGGAGGGGGAGTATGTGACTTCACTTGCAGCGTGCGACTCTAATGCAGCAAGAGCAAGAGCTGAGGAGGAGAGAGGAAGAGGGTAAGAGGAGGAGCGGGAGCAGGAGCAGCAGGAGGAGCATGAGGATGTTGCCTGACGAGCGTGCCAGCCAAGCAAGACATCGAGAGGAGGAAGGAGGAGATGGAGAAGGAGAGAATCAAGCAGATTGCCGATCGAGAGGCCATACAGCAGGAGAAGGCCGCTGCCAGAAGCGGTATCCCCTTCTCCTTCAACCTCCTCCTCTCTTCCTCTCCTCCTCTTCCCTTCTCTCTCCTCTCCTCCCCTTCCTTGTCTCGTCCTCTCCTCCCCTCCCCCTTCTCTTCTTGAATCCTACTCTCAGAATGGGATGCGCTCAGTCTCGAGCGAGCGAATGCACATGAGAGCAACGCGAAAGTCCAGCGAGAAATGCAGCAGGTCCTCCTGCTGCTCCTGCTCCTGCTCCTGCTCCTGCTCCTGCTCATCTCCTCCTCCTCCTCCTCCTCCTCCTCCTCAAGTCTACCAGCCCCTCTCAATGCATGTCTCCTTCCTCCCTCCCTTCCCTTGACCTCCTTCTCTTCTCCTCCTCTACAGGTCCGTGTACTGGCAGAGGAGCTGGAGACGCGAGCTCGAGAGGTCGCAGGGATGAAGCAGGAGGTGAGGAAAAGGAAGATGATGATGACGATGACGATGACGATGATGATGATGATGATGATGATGATGAGGAGGAGGAGGAGGAGGAGGAGGAGGAGGAGAGATCTCAGCTGCTTGGCAGGTGGAGGAGCAGATGCTGGAGTCCATACACCTCGCAGAGAGCAGCAGGAGAGCACAGGTCCCTTGCTGCTGCTTCTCCTCCTCCTCCTCTTCCTCCTCTCCTCTTCCTCTTCCTCTTCCTCTTCCTCTTCCTCTTCCTCTTCCTCCTCTTCCTCTTCCTCTTCCTCCTTGTCCTCCTCTTGCACATTGCTGGAACTTATGGGGCTGCAGGAAGAGGCAGCAAAGGAGACGGCACGCGTGCAGCACAAAGAGGTGGAGGAAGGGAGGAGGAGGAGGAAGAGGAGGAGGAGGAGGAGGAGGAGTGGCGGAGGGTGTTTGTGAGGGAGTGGGAGGAAAGAAGAGATGAGGTGACCTTGGGGTGCAGGTGGAAGTTGACGAGCTGAGGAAGAAGTTGGAGGAGGAGAAGTCGGAGATCGTGTCGAAGCATGCGGCTCTGCGAGCGGTAGGATGATGAAGCCGCTGGAGGAGGAGAGGGAGATGAGCAGCAGCAGCAGCAGCAGCAGCAGCAGCAGCAGCAGCAGCAGCAGCAGCAGCAGCAGCAGCAGCAGCAGCAGCAGCAGCAGCAGCAGCAGCAGCAGCAGCAGCAGCAGCAGCAGCAGCAGCAGCAGCAGCAGCAGCAGCAGCAGCAGCAGCAGCAGCAGCAGCAGCAGCAGCAGC
>NW_005434617.1:355084-369712 GCF_000315625.1 Guillardia theta CCMP2712
AGAGGAGGAGGAGTTGCAGATGCTCTGAAGGAGGAGGAAGAGAGGAAAGCTTCATCTACCTCAAGTGCTGACGTGTAAGATGCGACAGCCTCTGCGAACTTCTTGTTTTGAAATGCAATGTTCCCCCTATTCCTCCCGTCTTGCAGTTTACAGAGCACAGAGAGTTCCTGCAACAACAATTCAATAAGCTCATCGTCCTCGTTTTACCTCCTCCTCCTTTCTCCTTCTCCTTTCTCCTCCTCCACCACCTCAACATCTCCCTCTCCTTTTTCCTCCTCTCCGCTCCTCCCCTTCCTCCCGTTGCCCCACCTGCTCACACTGATGCAGGAGGTGTTCCCTTTCTTTGCTTGTCAACCTTGAGGTCCACGTCCAATCAACCCGGTCATACTCACAGCCCGACGTTGACACGTGCGGTCGATGTTGAGTGCAGTGGCCGCGGCGGATCGCTGAGAAGTTCAACGCCTTCTCGTCCGACAAGCTCTCAGCGTTGTAGAGGTTGCAAGAAATAGCGCTGCGGAGGATCCTGGAGAGAGGGAGGGAGGGAGGGAGGAAGGGAGGGAGGAAGGGAGGGAGAGAGAGAGGGAGAGAGGTAGGGAGAGGGAGGGAGAGATTGTCAGACGCAGGAGCAAGGTAGAAATTCATTTCACCTCTCCGAACCCTCGACATCGCCGCTCAGATGTAGAGCACGGGCGTGTAGCAGCCACATCTCTGGAGCGATCGGGATCTTTGTTGATGGCGAGGAGGAGGAAGAGGAGGAGGAAGAGGAGGAGGCAGAGGAGGAGGAGGAGGAGGAGGGATGTACATCATTGGGGCTGATGAGAGTTGACTCGCAGATGGCAATGGCTTCGGTGAATTTCTTCATCACAAGCAGGCTTCTCACCTTGGAGAGGAAGTGAGGAGTCGATGAGAGGAGATACAAGAACACGCGAGGAGAGAATCGAAGGAGGAAGAGGAAGAGGAAAAGGAAGTTGAAGTTGAAGAGGAAGTTGAAGTTGAAGTTGAAGAGGGTGGAGTATAAGGAGGAGAGACAGGAACAGAGGGCAGGATCGAAGGGTCTTCTTCTCACTTTCACGATCGTCGGGAGTACAGACGCTGGCGAGAGGAACTGACAAAAATCTTCACAAGGTCGCAACAGCAGAAGAGAAGCATTGTCACCTGCGCCTTCTCTCCCAACGTCATCGCATAGCTTGCCATCTCCTCCTCCTGATGCAGAAAGAACAAGAGGGGGAGGCCGAAGAGAGAAAGTGAAGTGAGCGAGAGGGGGGGGGTGGGTAAGATTGAGAGATGAGTGGGGAGAGTCCGTGAGGAGAGGAGAGAGAGGGGAAGAAGAGTGAGGAAGAGAGGGGAGGGAAGGAGAGGAGTGAGGAGGGGAGGGGAGGGAGGGAAAGGAGCGTCAGTATCTGCTAATCTCGACTCCTTCCTCTACCTGTCTCTTCCTCTCCTCATCCAGCACGTCATCTCCAGGCGCCTCCTCCTCCTTGGAAGACCCTCCCAGCCAGCCCCCGTGTGAAAAACCTTGACTGCACGTGCACAGCGACAGCAGCGATCGCGATCTTCCGATGAAGTGCTCCACGTTTGCAACCATGTCAAGGGCCTGCAGCCATGTTTACCTCCTGGCTCCTGGCTCCTGGCTCCTGGCTTCCCTCGTCCCCCTCCTACCTCCCTTTCTCCTACCACCCTTCCACCTTGTCCTCGCTCCCTCTGTCCACCCTCCCTTGCTCAAACTTCCTCGTCCTCTCTCTCTCTCTCTCTGTCTCTGTCTCTCTGTCTCTGTCTCTCTGTTCCCTCTGCTGCAAGTCCCGACCCACAGCATAGGCTGCCCCCCATCACTCGTCCCTCCCCGTCTCCCGGCCCCCTGTACCTGTCTGCCAGCGGTGATGAGGTCCAGGTGGTAGATCGCCTGAGCGGCGTCGGGGGAAGGAGGAGGGTTTACCACCTTGCTCAGGTGCCATTGCGCATCGACAGTTCGTCCAAGAGCCAGGAGGGCACGGCCAGCACAGAGGTGGGCGAGCACAGAGGTCGACTGGAGAGGATCAATCAGAACGAGAAATCCTCCTCCTCCTCCTCCTCCTCCTCCTCCTCCTCCTCCTCCTCCTCCTCCTCCTCCTCCTCCTCCTATCATTGTTGATAACTTATCCTGTTGCACTTCCGTACGCCTGTTGGTGTTCTCCGCCCCTTCTCCTCCTCCTTCCCCTCCTCCTCGCATCTTGCCCTCACCGTGATTTTGGATGCAGTGACAGCATGCAAGGAAGCTTCTCGGTACCTTTGTGACTCACAGTCAGCGTCCTCTTCCATCCCTCTCTTCTCCCCTGACCTCTTCAGATGCAGGAGGGCGACGCTCGCACGAATCCACAGGGTGGCGTTACATGGACGTTGCTGTGAAGGAGGGAGAACGCATCAGAAACATTCAACGAGGAGAGGAGGAGAAGGGCGGAGACAAGCGGTGGAGGGGAAGGGAGTGGACAAGTGGAGAAGAGGAGAAGGGAGGGCTAGGAAGTGTTACCTCCAGCAGTTCACGGATCAAAGGGAAAGCTTCAGAACATTTCTCAGCATCGAGGAGGGAGAGAGCTCGAGCTGAAGCTTGCAGGAAAACCTCCTCCTCCGTCTCCCTCCTGCTCTTCTCTGTACTGCTGCTTCCCTTCTCAAAGACAATCTCCTCCTCCTCCTCCTCTCTCTTCTTCCTCAGCGGTGAATGAGTGGGAGACTGATATGGCGACTCCTCGTCTTCCAGCAGGCCCACCCTTGCTGCTGCTTCTACAGCCTCCTTCATCTGTTCCAGGGACTCTCTCTGCAGCCTCGATGAGTCAAGAGGTCGTGGACAGATGACGGGACGGACAACGGGGACAGACAGGAAGTGAAGTGTAGAGAAGTCGAGAGGAGAGATGGGAAGAGGAGAGGAGAGATGGGAAGAGGAGAGGAGACGAGACGAGACGAGAGGAGAGGAGAGGAGAAGAGATGAGATGAGATGAGATGAGATGAAACTAGGCAGGAAGCCTTGAAACAAGTCGAAGGGTGAAGAGGAGAGAGGATTAGAAGAGCGGGCACACCTGGACTTGAATGCTGACGGGAGGATCATCGAGCGTTATGCCTTCAACAGCAGATCTCATCCTGCTGTGCGAGGGCTCGTCCGAGGGAGGCGGCATGGCGGAGCGCGGATAAACGTACCGTCCCGAGGGCTTCCGATGATTCTTCACCTCCTCGCCGAGCGAGTCGATGTCCGGCACACAACCAACCACCGACGGGTCCCACGCCTCCGCTGCAGCTCGTGATTTGCTCACAAAGTCCTCGACACGGAGGTTGAGCTTGCCCAACAAGTCCATGCGCTCCTTCATGCCGTCCGCCTCACTCGTCCGGTTCGTCCTCCTCCCCTCCCCGCTGCTCTGAGCAAAGAACGGATTCCCGCCTCGCATGCGGAGCAGTCCCTTCAACGGGCCAGCTCGACATGCCGCCATGAAGCGCTCTCGATTCATGTCCCTGGTGTTGATGGTGGGACGGAGGAAGAGGAAGAAGAGCAGGAGCAGCGCCATGTGCCTGATGGAGCATGTACCATGCATCGCTATGCTTCCGGAGTACAAAAGGGCTTCTTCCTCCCTCACCTTGTCGTCCTCGAAGAGGCGGGAGAGGGAGGAAGGGGATGAAGGGAGGAACACAACCAAGGAACAGAGGCAGCGACAGAGGAGGGGAGGAGGAGAAGAGAGGGGGGCGTTGACGCGCGAGGAGAGACGGTTGCGGTGAGGGGGGGGGGGGGGAGAGGGCGGGGGGGGCGGGCGGGAAGGAGGGGGGTAATAACCTGATATGCGGGGAGGAGGGGGGCCAGGGAAAGACCTACAAGTGGGAGATATTCCCGAAGATGGTAAGGCGGCGAGTGTGGGAGAGGGAGAGGGAGAGGGAGGGAGAGGGAGAGGGAGAGGGAGAGAGAGGAGAGGAAAGAGCAGGAGGGCAGGAAGCAGGAGGAGGGAGGAGGGAGGAGGGAGGAGAAAGAGACTGTGTAAAGGTGGACAGGAGCGATTAGGACGAGAGGATAGTTTACAGCACTGGGACATCCAGGACGACCAGGCATGTTGGGGAGGAGGAGGGAGCGGGAAGGAACGAGAAGAGGAGGAGAAGAGAGGGACGGGTATACGACGATCCTTTACAAGACAAGAAAATTAGCAAGGATGCTTGTCAGTAACAAGGTGTGCAGGGAAAGAATCATCCGCGGTTCGCAATGCTCAGCAGCCACTCGGAGCTTCGCTTCATGAAGGGATCCCGGTACTGCGGCAGCTCGTTGTGGAGCTGGAGCAGGAGGAGGCCATGTCAGAGACGGCAGGACTGGTGCCCGCACCTCGCCTTACCTCGTGGTATCCTCCCTCGATTGGGACGAACTCCTTGGAGCTGGAGCTCGTGTTCTTGTGAAACCTCTCGCTCCCATCGGGGTTCGTGATATGGTCCGCTGGCGCACGTCGTGAGTTCCTTCTCGCACACGGACGCCTCGGTCGCTCACCGCTGCCATGGAAGAGGATGTAAGGCAGCGAGATCGACCCGGCGTCATCCTGGGCCCTCGCGATCGCGGTCAGCATCTCTGCTCCCCACCTCACTCGCAGTCCCCTGCAGAGCACCCGCACAGGTCAGGAGGAGCTCACTCACTAGCTGAGCTGCAGCTGGGAGGTACCCGTGATAGACCAGGGGGTCGCTATGGAACGCCTCGTTGAGTTTGTCATCGTGCGACAGCGGGAACTTTCTGGCAGGCCCTCGCTCCCACGGGACGGCGAACTTGGGGACGAGGTTGCTGCTCGGCACGCGCGGGGAGTGAGCGCTCTCGCAGCATGCAGCATGCAGACAGACCTGAGCGTCCTCGCCAGGAACTGAGCGAACGGCGACGCTGCTTTAGGATCGACTTCGAGCGCTGGCCCAGTCAGCATCAACGCCTTCCACTGGGCCGCGTACTTGCTGCTGTCCTGTGAAGGACTCGATCACACGGCACGACGATCAGCTTCCTCCTCTCACCAGGATGACGTGAGTGGCGACTAGACCACCCATGGAATGTCCCCAGACCACCCGGGGAAGTTTGGAAAGCCTTTGGGAACAACAGTCAGCCGTCATGGAGCCGCTCGCATCATCAGCCATCCTCCCTGCTCCCTCTCTTACGCGGGATGTCTCTCCATCACGAATTGCACGTAGTCGTAGAAATCGCTGACGTAGTCTGCAAAGTGCTCGATGTAAACCCGCTCTCCTTCTGAAAGCACAGAGTTTCGGTCAGCCAAGGGACCGCATGCAGGAATCGGGAGCGAACCGCTCTTGCCGTGCCCCTGATGGTCATGGGAGAAGACCGCAAATCCAAGAGATTTATATTCCTCCGCCGTCTTGTCATATCTCTCGCAGTACTCTGCCAAACCTGTCTCCCTCTCAGTTTCTTGCTCCAGGCAACATCCCCCTACCATGGATGATGAACAGAACGCCTTTGGGCTGACCGGAGGGCATCCAAGACCTGTAGTGCAGATACATCCCTTGACTGCCATCATCTCAGGAGCTAGATCGACAGCGAACGCCCCCTTACCTCGTCTTGAAGTAATCGGCTTCATTGCCCGGCGGCTTGCGGTCCCGTTGTGCATCGAGAAGCACTTTCTGCTTGCTTTGCGTCACGCCCATCTGAAATACACTAAGTACGTTTCTTGAACACGGTGTCGCTTCTTATTTCATGCTCATCCCTGACATAGATGTCTGCTGCCTTGCCCCTTGGCAAAGAAATCACTAGCCCTTCCGAATCGCTTCGACACCCCCCATCAAGCATCTTGCTGCTTCCCTCCCTGCTTCCCTCTCCCTGGATCTTTCTCCCTGCATGATCCCTCTTGCACTCCTCGCTCCCTTGCTTCTCCTCCCCGCCATTTCCAGGTCCACTCTTCTTCCTCGAGCATTTCAGACCTTGGAGCGATCGCAACAGGTATAAATTGTATAATGCGCCCTTGCTTTTAAAAACATTGTTGGAATGATAAAAGAATTTTTACATTTTGTGAAACAATTAAAAATAATTTATAAATTTCTTTATATACTTTTATTGGGTTAAAAAGGTATTTGAGCCAAAATTTGTAACCCTAAAAATCCATCATCGACTATATACGTCTACAAATTATAAACCATATTTTATAAGAAAGATTATAAAAGATTGTACAGCGACGCTATGGTGGGGAACGTCAGGGAGTTGGGGCGGGAGGAGGGGGAGGGAAATTGTTTTTTGGGGGGTTTTGCGATGGTGGCGATGAATCTATGATGAGAGGAAGATGGTGGAGATGGACAAGATGACAGGGGCACCCTGTCACGGCATGAGTGTTGGCGTTGAAGGTTGCAGTCGTGATCGGAGATGACGATGAAGAGAAAGATATGGATGATGTCTCGAGGAGATTGTTGTGGAAATGAGAAATGATGAGGATACAGGGTTTGAGGTGAAAGGTCTAACTCTGTGTGAAGGGGTTTGCTTCCAATATGAACATGTTTCGACAAACCTCCTCAGGTGATCCTAAGAAGACAAGGGAAGGAGCACGTGTTTTCCTCATATTGTGCTGTACCAGGGGACAGAGCCAGTGAGAATCGTACCCGTGCTACCTCCACGAGGAGCAGAATCCAGGTGAGGGCTCAGAGGGGGAGGGAGCGGAGCCTGGCTGACTGTGAGGATGATTTCTAGGTCAACGGTGAAGCGGAGCAAGCATGTGAGTTTTTGCGACTTCCATCCGTGTTGGTCATGTGCTGCTTCAATCCTCCTGACTGCAAGTCAGCCATAGATGGGGAAGTTCGTCCTGCAGAAGTCATCCCTGCTGCAGACGAGGACAGCAGCGTTGGCCTGCCCGAAAGGTGAGAATGGGGAGCGTTCATGGACGTTGCCGATATCATGGGAGGCAGGGAGGCAGGGAGGGAAGAGAGAAGATTGGGCGGGAGGGAGTGAATTGTTGAGTTGCAGATCATGGGGCAGGGGAGGGAGTGAACAACCGAACAGGTCCGACATGTTTCCTTTCCTTCCTGCCCCCTCTTCTGCTCCCTTATCTTTTTTACCTCTTTCTCACCGCTCACGGAGGAGGAGGAGGAGGAGGAGGAGGAGCAACGCTGAGATGCTCTCGTGGCAGACACTCTTCCTGCCGGCATTGTCACAAGAGTCTCGGCACGTGCTCGTGTAGAGTTCCTCCCGACGTTCCTTCTTCCTCACCAACAAGAGGAGCCGCCCCTATCATCACAGACTGGCAGAACAGGTTCCGCTCCTGCTCCTGATTCTGCTCCTCATCCTGCTCTTGCTCCTGCCTCCCCCTGCCATCCTGCCATCCTCCCTCCTCCCTCCTCCCTCCTCCCTCCTCCCTCCTCCCTCCTGATCCTGATCCTGATCCTGATCCTGATCCTGATCCTGATCCTGATCCTGATCCTGATCCTGATCCTGATCCTGATCCTGATCCTTGACCTTCGTTGTCATTTTGATCTCTTACGCCATCTCTCTCCTTTGTTTCACTCCTTTTTCATACGCTACTGTTGCCCGGCGCATTTGTTTCCTTCTCTCTCCCTCTCCCCCTTCCCTATCCTCTGTCCCCACCTTCCTCCCTCCCCCCCCTCCTCCTGCTGCCTCCCTCTCCCTCCTCCCTCCTCTCTTCGGCTCACCCCTCCCCTCCTGTGACCTCTCGCAGGTATGCGGTCTGCAGGAGGTGCGGGAAGCAAGGAGTTGTCTGCCGCTGCGTCGGCGATGAGTGGGAGCGACTCACGCATGGGAGGGGAAGTGAAAACGCGGTGCACGTGAACGAGGAGACTAGGAGGTGAAAAGAGCAGAGCAGGAAGAGAGGAGAGGAGGGGAGAGGAGGGGAGGGAGGAGGGGAGAGGAGATGTGGGGCGATTGGGAAGGGCAGTAAGGGAGGGCAACGTGGATGATGAGGAGGATGGTTTGGAGGTCTTGTCTGATTTGTCATCATGCAGCCATGCAGGGGAGCATGAGAGCAGGAGGAATGCGGGAGCCACTGGCACAACCTTGACGATCCGATTGCGCATGCCTGAATCAGGAGGAGGAGCAGGAGCAGGAGCAGGAGCAGGAGCAGGAGCAGGAGCAGGAGCAGGAGCAGGAGCAGGAGGAGCTAGAGGTCACGACGAACACTCCGAAGGCAGCAGGTCGCACCAGGATTCAGCTCAGGTGTTGCTCGTGCAGCCTTGAAATCGAGAAATTCATACTCCCTCCTCACTGATCCTGTCTGCCTCCTGCCCCCCAACCTGCCCTTCCCTTCGTCACACCTCCCTTCCTCCCTCCTCTTCTCTTCTCTCTCCTCTCCTCTCCTCCTCGCCACGTCCCTCCTCTCCTCCCTGCTATTTCGTCCTTCCACTCCCTTCCTTCTCCGTCCATCCCTCCCTCTCCTCCCCCCTCTCCTCTTCCTTCCTCTCCTCTTCTCCTCCTTCTCCTCCACCCTCCCCACCTCCTTGCTAACTGTACGACCTCAGCCGGACTTTCTTCTCCCGGAAGGACTCTCCATCCCCCCAGAGATGCTTTGCCCCATTAGCAGCGACATAAGTCAGTTCTCAACATTTTTCCTCCTCCTCCTCTTCCACCACCACCACCACCACCACCACCACCACCTCCTCCTCCTCCTCCTCCTCCTCCTCACCCTCCTCCTCACCCTCCTCCTCCTCCTCCTCCTCCTCCTCCACCCTCCCTCCTCCACCCTCCCTCCTCACCCTCCTCCTCCTCCTCCTCCTCCTCCTCCTCCTCCTCCTCCTCCTCACCCTCCTTGCAGTGAAGGACCCTGTTATCTGCTCCGACGGGCACACATATGAGAGGGAAGCCATCACACGGGTGAGGAGAGGACAAGCCGAGCAGTGTTGAGGTGTTGTTGAAGTTTTGAATGGATGCGGAAGTGTTGTTGGTGTTGTTGAGGTGTACTTGTAGTGTTGTTGATGATGGAGATGAAAACCAAGACGTATGAGGTTTGAAGGATTGCAGTGATCACAACATGACATGATGTCGATGGGGGATGACGTGATAAACATGGTCAAGAATGACCAGATTTGACCTTTGTGACGAGATGTGCGAGAGTGGTGATTGTGCTGGATGTTTGCAGTTGCAAACACAAAATTTAATGACTTGCAAGATTGAAAACTGAAGATGTTACTCCCAAAATGTGTCTTGTAAGACAACACATGACATCAGATGTAATGACGCCCTCGTGACATCCGATGTAATGACGAGTTTGTTTGTGTCGTATGAATTGTAAGGTTGTGAGGATTCGAGATGTTTCAAGTCTTCAACGTCAGTCATCTGATCTTTCTCCACTCAGTGGGTAAAGAGGAAGGCAACATCTCCCATGACGAATCAGAGTCTGCAAGAGGTGATGGGATTGAGTCGTGGGACTTCGAGCCTTGTTCACCTTCATTGCAGCCAGTTATGCTGATTCCCAATCATGCGCTGAGGAGCTTGATTCAGTCTTTCATCGAGAACAACAAGATTTCTTGACGTCGGCGACATCAGATCCCTCACGGCGAGCTGCCTTCGAAAGACAACAAGGCATTGATGCTGGCCAAGACAGACGATACGTTATTGATCTCTTACCGCCCCCTACGCTCCCCCCCCCGGCCACCACCACCACCACCACCACCACCACCTCCCTCCCTCCATCATCGTTCTCTATTTTTATCCCCCCTACCTCCCTCGCCCCCCCTCCTCTTTCTCTCTCTCCTTCCTTCATGTAAATCTCAGTCTTCTTTAATGTCTTCACGCAACCGTGAGGTCGTCTTTGTAATACAAGTGCAAGGAAGGGATGAAATAATCGTCATCCAACCCGAGCTCTTCAAACTCTTCACTCTCGTCCACAACCTGCGTCCTTGTCAACATCCATTGCTGCTGCTGCTGCTGCTGCTGCTGCTGCTGCTGCTGCTGCTGCTGCTGATCATCATCATCATCATCATCATCATCATCCTTCCTGTCCCCATCCTCCTCCACATCATCATCAACTACAACTACAACAACAACCACAACCACCACAAGATCATCATCATATCACCACAACAATCATCATCATCATGTAACTAAATTTTCATCATCTCACCCCGTTCTGTTCCAATGTTTTCTTCATGTCCAACACAACCATCTCCTTCTCAACCCCAGGACGAGGCAACCTCTTCCAGGTGTAGCTGATGTTGACAAGCAAAGCAAACGTCAGCGACATCAACTTTCAGGAGGAGGAGGAGGAGGAGGAAGAGGAGGAGGAGGAAGAGGAGGGTGGGAGTGTTGCTGGGGAAGGGGGCACATAGAAAGGAGAACAACTATTTCTCCCCATAAACATCAACACAGGAGCAAGTTGACATCCTGTTGAGCTCAACAAGTCACTCAGATCGAACATGACAACCTCGCGGCATGCTTGTTGTGCATGAGATACTTGCTTTGAATCTGCTCGAGAATGTCTTCCGAACAGACCTGCACGAACCTATTACAAAACTCTACTCCCCCCTCAGCCTCCCCTCCCCTCCCCTCCCCTCTTCCCTCTCCTCTCCTCTCCTCTCCTCTCCTGTTCTCCCTACCTCTACTGTGTGCTCATCCTTTGTCAACATGTTTACGATCCGAATCATCCTCGTCTTCTTTGACAGCATTCCCACCCAATATTTCGGCTCAGCAGATTCATGATCTTTCCACCTGCGAGAGAGTGAGGCGATTGGAGGAGGGCCAAGGTGAGGAGAAACGAAAGAGGAAGGTGACGAGAAGTAAAACGAAAGTCGCATCCCTTGTCCGAAAAATGTTTGACACAAGTCTCTGTACGTTGTCTATCATCATCATCATCATCATCAACAACAACAACAACAACAACAACAACAACAACAACACGATCAACATCTTTATCATCATCTCCTCTCCATCATCTTTATCAATATCATCATCATTCCATCAGTTTCCAGTTTTCTACTCACCAAGGGAGATCGAAGTCTGTATTGAAGTCCATGCTAGGATCAGACGGCGGAATGTGGAGAAATCGTCCCATCGGAGTGTAGTATTCCTCTATCCCCGTCTCCATATTGATGTGCCTGTTTGTTTCAAAAATATCAATATCGCCGTTGTGGCACCATCAAAATCAGTTTCTTCAATCATGAAATTATCATAATCATCATCTACATCGTCATCCTCCTCTGCTTTATCATCCATCTCCATCCTCCTCCTCCTCATCATCATCATCATCATGCTCCTGCTCCAGCTCCTCATCTTGTACCTCTTAACATCCCCCTTCGGATCAAACCAGTGCGATATGTCCTTCCCTGCCGCATCCGCGATGGGCTGGATCAGAGCTCCTGCAAGCTTAACAGTCATTCTTCTCCTCTTCTCCGCATCTTCATACCAACCTTTGTTCTCCAGTATGAGATCTGTCAGGTTGTACACTCTTCCCAGAAAGGACACCCAGCAGTCATTTTGCTACGAACACACATCAGGAGGAGGAGAAATGAGAGGGTGCAGCCATTGCACAGCTCTTACCGATGAGTTGTGTGAAGCAACCTCGTTCGGTGTGAAGTAAGTCCTTGTCAAGTCCTCATGCATCTTCCTGCTCTCAGTAGGATCATTCCACTGCTCTCCTTTAATATGATCTTCCTCTCAGACGGAATTTCATTGGTGAACAACGTGATTGCTGCTTCATCTCTGCGTTTTTTCTCCCTGCCTGCCCTCCTGCCCACCCGCCCACCCGCCTGCCCTCCTGCCATCTTCAACCTCCCTCTTTCCCTCCCTCCCTCCTCCCCCTCCTCCCCCTCCTCCCTCTTCTCTCCCTTCTCTCGCTCCTCTGCATGATGCGTCTTCTTCTCGCTCCTCTGCATGCTGCTTCTTCCTCTCGCTCCCCTGCATGCTGCTTCTGTTCGCAAGCTCGATACGCCATGATATCGCCCGCACAACGAAACCAACGGCTACGTCCCTCATCCCCTCGATGACCGGGCCGTACCCCCGAGGTAGTTTCTACTACACCACTGCAGACACCCGGGAATCTGCCTGGGGAATAAAAAGGTCCTAAGGGGGGATGAGGGCAGGGATCAGTTGAAAAATGCGGCAAAACGCAATGAAGCGGTGGGAGGAGCAACAGCGGCTGAAGATGATGAGCAAGAAGATAGCAGGAGGTGAGGAGGCATGGAATCATGATGCTTGATATGAGGAAGAGAGATCATGCATGGTGTCATGAGCACTGTGCTGTGATATCGTCTTCCATCTTCTCCAGCATTGGAACTTTGGGCTGCTTGTTTTAGAATTCAAACCTGACATGCGCTCTCTCAGCCAAGTCCGTCCTCAAGTCAGAGAAGTTGACAGGATGTGGTACTGTGTGTTGTCACTCGTACAGCCTTCCTGATTTTTCTCCTCCAAGGCGGGAAGGTCGGGAAAGGACCAGGGTCAGCTGGAGTCGCAGGGGCGGGCGCAGGGGGGATGTCGGATCATGCCAGCTTCTACATGGAGGAATCTGATGCTGTAAGGACTGAACATGGAGACGATGTTGATCTGAACATGAAGACGATGTTGATCTGAACATGAAGACGATGTTGATCTGAGCATGAAGATGATGTCGATCTGAACATGAAGACGATGTTGATCTGAACATGAAGACGATGTTGATCTGAACATGAAGACGATGTTGATCTGAACATGAAGACGATGTTGATCTGAACATGAAGACGATGTCGATCTGAACATGAAGACGATGTTGATCTGAACATGAAGACGATGTTGATCTGAACATGAAGACGATGTTGATCTGAACATGAAGACGATGTTGATCTGAACATGAAGACGATGTTGATCTGAACATGAAGACGATGTCGATCTGAACATGAAGACGATGTCGATCTGAACATGAAGACGATGTTGATCTGAACATGAAGACGATGTCGATCTGAACATGAAGACGATGTTGATCTGAATATGAAGACGATGTTGATCTGAACATGAAGACGATGTTGATCTGAACATGAAGACGATGTTGATCTGAACATGAAGACGATGTTGATCTGATCGAGATTCACAGCAAAGCATTGCGAGTAACAAGAAGAATGCGAGGAAGAAGAGGCCTGAATGGAAAGACTTGAATCACATCGACTATTCGGTCATGCCTGACTTGAATTGCTCCTCCTTCACATTGCAGCAAGCTGATTTTCTTGTTTTCCTTGTGCAGACGTCAAACAGGAAGATGAGAGCGCCTCCATCAAGCGGCCATACGCCGGAGAGGGTAAGGCACCGCGTGTGTAATGATAGGATGTCACGCGACAAAGATTGCAGCGACGACAGAGATGGAGATGATGGTGACAATGATGTAGATAGTGACGGTAGTGATCGAGATGTTGGTCATGTGTATGTAAACGATGTTCGTGGGCAATGACACGGATGATAAACATGGAGAGCGGCGCTGACGATGGACATCTGATGATCTTTGCAGGCGCGGAGTGCTTTGATTCAGGGACTGGCGCAGATTGAGGACGCGGTGAAGAGAGCGAGCGGATCTCCGAACACACAGGTAAGGTTGAAGGAGGGAGGACATCGAAATGACGTTGATGTCTGCAGCTGAGAAACATTGCAAACAACTTCGAGCAACTAGAGGAGATCAAAACGAAGTTGCTCTCGTATGGTGATTGCAGCAGAGGTAAAACTTTGTTGTCTGTTCACTTTCTCGTTTTGCTGTGATGATGTCACTCCTTACCGCAAAACGAAAGAAGTTCTCTTCTGACGTCGATTTGAAATAGGGAAATCGAAATCCTCGAAAATTCACGAAGGCATCAAGGACGAGATCGAGAACATTGCAGTGAACAACATCAGGTTGGCAGATGTTTAGCAGATGCTCGCACCACGATGATTCTGATCGTCTTGACATCAGGGCTTCGATTGATGCCCTCAACAACTTGTTGGACTCTCACCTGGGTGTCCTGCAAGAGTTCTCCAAGGAGGAGGTGAAGTCACAATCTTTTGCTGGCCATGCCTGACATGATCGGTGATAACAGAAGCAGCAAGCGCTCGACGACGATGCTGATGCTGATGCTGCTGCTGCTGCTGCTGCTGATGATGATGATGATGATGATGATGATGATGATGTGCCCGATGAGGTCGTGGAGCAGGAGGTGATGCGCGGCTTTCTGGATGGGGAGGCATCAGATTCTCACACTGCATGGAAGGACGCAAAGACCGCAGAAGTGACCCAAGACAGAAACTACGTGATGGACGACAGCGCCGACATCTGCCGTCACTGTGACGATGTTGATGTAATGACACATGTAGTGGCAACAAACTTGCAGTCTGTGTGTTTGTGTGTAGGCATGTTTCCTCCCATGTTCTTCCCTTGCATTTCTACTCCCGTTCTCACGCTGGTGTTCACCCCCATGCGATCATTCCCTCAAACTCTGTCCCCTTCTCCTCATATTGTTGACTTAGTGTTGTGCTCCTACTCCACCACCACTACCACCGTCTCCTCCTCCGTCTCCTCCTCTGTCTCCCTCCTCCTGCTGAGCTTCTTGCGCAGGACGCCGTTGATATCACAGAGAAATTTCTTGACGAAGGTAAAGATGATGTATGAGCACCAAGTTAGTTTACCTCTGTTTTAACAGACCCGAAGCGGCAGGATGATGATGATGATGATGATGAGGAGGAGGAGGAGGAGAAAGTTGAGCACCAAGAGGATTATGGACGATGAG
>NW_005434617.1:369812-371274 GCF_000315625.1 Guillardia theta CCMP2712
TTTGCACTTTCCTGTCCTTGTGCCTCCATCTCCGTCTCCTTCCTTCACATCTCTCACCATACAGCAGGAAACTACTCAATCGAAGATCCAACTCTTTGATGACTTAGTCTCAAGAGCTTCAGCCACTCAAGGTATTTCCATCCTCTCCCCCTGCCCCTCCTCTCCTCCCTCCTCTCCTCTTTTCCTCTCCTCTTTTCCTCTCCTCTTTTGTTCTCCTCGATTCTCTCCTCCTTCGTTCCCTACCTTCTCTCCTCCCTTCTCACACTTGAGGCTCATGGGACTTTCTATTTCTCTTTCCTCCTCCCTCCAGCCCCTTAACTCCATCCCCTCCCTCTGGTCTCACTCAACTGCCCTAGGACCACGTCAGTCGCCTCCTCCTCTGCCTCCTCAGCAGCCCGAGAAGAAAGTCTCTGCCATCACCTCAAAGCCGTTCAGCTTCAAGCTAGGAGGAGCAGGAGGAGCAGGAGGATTCTTAGCTGGTGGCAGAGCAAGAGGGGATGAGGAGAGCAAGCCGCTGCTGTCCCTGCTGAGCTCAGGGCCCACCCTCCTCAACTCAGACGCTTCTACAAGGCTGAATGTCCTGCTGAGAGGAAGTGAGAAGACCACAGGAGGAGATGTAGGAAGAGGAGGAGGGGGAGCAGACGGTCCGGGGAGCGGAGGAGGAGGAGGAGGAGGAGGAGGAGGATCCAGCCAGCCTCACAGACAAGGTCAGCCGGCAGCGAGGCAGCAAGAGGACGATGGGGAGGCAGCGTCGGGACCAGCTGAAGAACCGGCGAGGAGGAGAGGTGAGGAGACTCCTGGTGCGGTTGAGGAGCCGTCGAGTGCGAGAGGAGGAGGCGAAGGAGGAAGGAGGAGGGGCGTCGAGGGTGGAGGAGGGGAAGAAGGACGAAGAGGATCGGAGCAGGAGGCGCAGGAAGAGGCGCAGAGGTAATTTGACTTGATTGTGGGAGGGAGGAGATGAAGGGGACGCACAGGATGCCTGCTCGTCGACCTCGAGGAGCGATGGGGATGCTCGACCAGGTAGGCTAGCTGATGGGAGGAGGGATGGAGGAGAAAGATGAGGGAGCAGGCAAAGGAGGAGGAGGAGGAGGAGGAGGAGGAGGAGGAGGTTGGAGATATTTGACGTGGGAATGGAGGAATGTGGAGGAGAAGGGAGCAAAGAGGAGAAGAAGCGGGAGGAAGGAAAGGAGAAGGGAAAGAAGCAAAAACGGCAATGGATGGGAAGAGGCGGGGGGAGGAGGAGCAGGAAGATATTTTCTGTCTCCTCTGACGAATAATCGCAGGCGGAGGAGTCTTCAAAGATGAGAGGAGGAAGAAGTCTTCTGCTGAACCTTCGCGAGCCTCCTCCTGCCCAACCTCTGCCTGAGGGATTGTCACAAGAACCCGATAGACAGAAGCAAGGTTCGCTCCCCTTTATCTCCCTCCCAACCTCTTCCAAAAACTCCCCCTCCCCCCCTCCTCC
>NW_005434617.1:371374-372475 GCF_000315625.1 Guillardia theta CCMP2712
TAGTAGACAACAACGACGACCACGACGACGACTACGACCCCACCACCCCCCCCCGCCGCCAACACCGCCGGCGACCACCACCACCACCTCCTCCGCCTCCTCCTCCTCCTACTCCTACTCCTACTCCTACTCCTACTCCTACTCCTCCTCCTCCTCCTCCTCCTCCTCCTCCTCCTCCTACTCCCTATCAATCAGCTCGTGAGACTCCCCGTGCAGCCCAACCCAGTGCTGAGGTCGATCAGCCCGAGACTTCTGCTCGAGGTCAGAGCGCAGGAGGGAAGCGAAGGATCAATGCAGCTGAGATTCGCAAGGTGAGGAGGACGAGGAGGACATGGTGGACGAGAACGAGGACGAGGACGAGGATAGAGATAGTGTAGAGAGGAGCGGGAGACAGAGACAGAGACAGAGTACCTGTTCTGAGTTGACACAGGCCATGTTGGCTGCTCGAGGGATGGAGCAGACGCAGGGGGGTGCGGAGGATGCGGAGGTGAGGAGAACCGGAGGAACTTTCGGGGTGATCGACTCGCAGCAGGAGCGCGTGCAGACGGCAGGAGGATCAGGAGGAGGGAGGAGGGACGAGTGAGTGATGTTGGGTGCAGAAGAGGGAGAAGGGCTGACGAGGGTGTCGCAGGGAGCCGCGGGAGGGAGAGGAAGAGGGAGGCGCTCGGGTGCAGCGAGGGCCGAGGAGGATGGCAGGGAGCGTGAGGAATTCAACGTTGGAGAGTTCTATCGAAGTGATTGAGGCATTGTAGTATAAATATGTTTTCTTCTGCTCCTCTTCCTCCTCCTTTTCTCTCTCCTCTCCTCCTCCTTTTCTCTCTCCTCTTCTCCTCCTCCTTTTCTCTCTCTCTCTCTCCTCCTCCTCCTCCTCCTCATCCCTCCCCTCTCCTCCTCCTCCTCCTCCTCCTCCTCCTCCTCCTCCTCCTCCTCCCGCCCCTCTCCTCAAGGTTTGATCAAGTGGATGATATGCGTCCCATGCTCCCTCCCCTCGTCGGGCCAGTAAGCATCGAGCCCCCCAGGATCGCCATCCTCCTCCCGAAGCTCCTCGAGCCCGAACACTTCCAGCATCCGCCTGCTCCCCATCAGACTCCTCCTCGTCCT
>NW_005434617.1:372578-373700 GCF_000315625.1 Guillardia theta CCMP2712
TCCTCCTCCTCCTCTATCATCCTCCTCCTCTTCTTCTCCTCTCTCCTCCTCCTCTCTCCTTCTCCCCCTCCTCCTCCTCCTCCTCCTCCTCCTCCTCCTCCCCTATCCTCCTCCTCGTTCTTCTCCCTCCTCCTCCTCCTCCTCCTCTTGCTCCTTCCCCTGCCCATCCTTTATCTCCCTCAAACAGTCCTGCATCCCCCTCCACCACCAGTATCTTTCCTCTTCTCTCATGCCATCAGTCCTCTGTCCCTCCCGCTCCCCCTCTCCTCCAATCATCTCCCCTCCTCGCAGGGTCACCGGAAAGCAGCCGCGTCGTCTGCCTGCCCGTAGCATCTCGTCTCCTCCTCCTCCACCTCTACCTCTCCTGCGCATCGGAAGCGCATCGGCAGCCATGGTGCGTGAGCGACGGCGCGACAGCAGAAGTCATCTTCATCTCTCGTCAGACTCCTCCACCTTCCACCTCCCTCCTCCCTCCTCCCTCCTCCCTCCTCCCTCCTCCCTCCTCCCTCCTCCCTCATCTCACCGTCTCTCGCACAGGCGCGATTCTCCTCCTGCTCGTTAAGAAACGTCCTTCGAACTAC
Source organism: Guillardia theta CCMP2712 (assembly GCF_000315625.1). Classification (NCBI taxonomy): domain Eukaryota; class Cryptophyceae; order Pyrenomonadales; family Geminigeraceae; genus Guillardia; species Guillardia theta. Next base: position 373,160 of record NW_005434617.1, read on the forward strand.
TCGTATCGTTCCTCCCCTGCTCCCCTCCAAGACCCTCCAGCACTCGTCCAATAGATCCTGCGTTCCAACTTACTCCTCCTCCCCATCCTCCTCCCTCTCCCTCTCCCTCTCCTCCCTCCTCCCTCCCTCCTCCCTCCTCCTCCTCCTCCTCCTCCTCCTCCTCCTCCGTCCTCCCTCCTCCCTCCTCCTCCTCGCCACGGCCTCCTGCTCCTGCTCCTACCGCCCTTGTCCTGATCCTCTCCTTTAGATCGACGTCGGATTTCACATCGACGCCAACGGCATCCTGTTCGTCACTGCGCAGGTGAGTGAGACAAGAGTGTAAGGAGGAGGAGGAGGAGGAGGAGGAGGATCGAGAGGGGGAGGGGAAAGGGGGAGGAGGAGGAGGAGCAGGAAACACACAACGGTCGATGGTCCGGAGATTTTGACCTCAACTCACTGAGCTTTAGGATCTTGGAACGAAGAAGAAGGAGAGCATCACTATCAGCAACAGCAAGGCAGAACAGCTCCTCCCCTTCCCCCTCCTCGTTCTCCTCGTTCTCCT
>NW_005434617.1:374336-381360 GCF_000315625.1 Guillardia theta CCMP2712
CGCGATTTTGAGTTGATCCGGAGCCTGACGAACTGATGGGATTGGAACAAGGGGGGACATAGATCAGAGAAACGAAAATGCAGGAGGAGAGGAGGCGAGGAGGAGAGGAGAGGAGGAGAGGAGGAGAGGAGGAGAGGAGGAGAGGAGGAGAGGAGGAGAGGAGGAGAGGAGGAGAGGAGGAGAGGAGGAGAGGAGGAGAGGAGGAGAGGAGGAGAGGAGAAGGCAGGAGAAGACGAGAATCAGAAAAAGGAAACGAAGAGGAGGAGATGAAGAAATGGAGAGGAGGAGATGGGGAGGAACACTCCAGTCTCTTGCTCACCTGCTCAGTCCGCTCTCCCCACGAAAAGATGCTTGTCTCCAACTCAAACTCGTCTTCTCCGCACTCCGTCTCCTCGAGCTCCCTCCCTCTCCCACTCTCGTCCTCCCCTCCCTCCCTCCTCCACCTCCCCTCCCCTTCTCCCCCTTCCCTAAAGTGAGATTTGCAGACCCTCGAAAATTCTTCTTCCTCCTCCAGCGGCCTGATCCGCCGAACTATGTACATGTTGCCAGGAAGCAGTGAAATCTCCTCCCCCTCCCCTGCCACCTCGCAAACCTCCTCCTCGTTGCTCTCCCTCCTCCCTGTCCCGTACTGAATTCTCCTCACAAACACGAGCCAGGGCTTCTTCCTCCTGGCCTCCTCCTCCTTCTCCTCCCCCTCCTCGGCTCCTTCCTGACCCGCTCCTCCCTCCATCTTCCTCCTCGCCTCCTCCCTCGCAAGGACCCGGGGGGGCGTGTACAGCTCCGAGTGCAGGTCAATCCGCAGCTTCACCTCCTCCTCCTCGTTGTGGTTCCTGTACACGACTCGATCCCCCCACACCTCCCTCGAGAACCCTCCGGCCCGCAGCTGCATCAGCTCCGACTCGGTCACGAACACCATCCTCGGGTACCTCCTCCTCATCCACAGCACCAGCTCCACCACCTCTCGTATCCTCCTCATTACCTCGGTCCCGTTGGAGGAGGACGAATGAAAGTTCTGTGCGTGCACCTGCACGTTCACCAGCCCGTCCTGCTCCTCCACCGTCCACCTGACCAGCTCCCGCGCCCTCGACACCGAGAGCGGGAGGCAGCAGGGCTCGAACCCGACGCGGAGGGAGGAGAGGAGGGGAGGACCAAGGTGCGAGTTGTCAAGGCCGAGGAACCCACGCTCAAACAGGAAGTCGCCGGAGGAGGAGAGGCAGGCGTGATGCGGCATGGCGGCAACGAGGGGAGGAAAGCCCCAGAAGCGGAGGAAGGAGGAGAGGCCTTCCTCCATCCAAGAGTTGATCACCTCCGGGTCGTTCTCGCTCACCCCAGGGATCGCATGCTCCCTCACGTGCTCGCTCAGCAGCGATCGCAGCTGCCCGCCCCTGCCCTCCTCCTCCTCCTCCGTATCATTGCAGAACACCATCCCCTGCTCAAAGAACTTGCGGCAGGTCTCGTCCTCCCTGAGGTACTTCACCCATGCTCTCACGTCGAAGTGCGATCGCCCATGGTACTGCGGGTGCCAGACGCCCTGCTCGAACCCGCTCCTGTACAGCCTCCGCAAGTCACCTCTGCAGTAAGGCCAGGAGGAAGGGGCGCCTGTGGTGTTATGCAGCAGGTTCTCAGCATAGGAGCAGCTCTCCCCGTCAGGGCATCCCATCGCGCGCATCCTCTTGTGGTCCGGTCCTCCCACCACGAAGTAAGGGGAGAGGACAAGCTTCTGCTCCTCCCTGCACCCCTCGTTGATCCCCTCCACCATGTCGAACAGCCGGTATAGATCGCTCGCCTGCTCCACCGTCGCCCTGCCCCACGCTCCCGGGTCCCACCCTCCCTTCTCCGTCCTCTCCAGATCCTCCTGCCGCGGGAAGATGGGGATGGTGTCCGCTATTCTCCCCCAGTCGTCGCTCCCGAAGGCTACAGCGGGCCATGGTATCACCAGATTCTTCCTCCCCTCCTCCCATGCCTCCCCTCCCCCCGCTCCCCTCCCCTCCACAGCCGCGCTGGATATCAGGAACCATGTCGTGTCCTCTGCCACTGTCTTCCCGTCCTTGTCCTCTACCTTCACCGTCAGCTCGCACACGCCGGGCGCCATCCCCGCGAGGGTCACGGAGGGTTGAGTTGTGTGCGTCTCAAGCATCATGCTCCTGTTCACAAACATTCGAGCGCTCTCCTCCACCTTCGCCCCCTCAACCCTGTAGATGATCTGGACGGTGTCTGTATGTAGCACAGCATACTTCCTCGGGCTGAGGATCCTGACGGTAGCAGGCGAGCGGGGAGTCAGCGAGCAGCGCACGAGCCCGATCAGGCAACAGCACGTTAGCAGACGACAAGCACTCATGATGGAAGGGATGTACTATAGCGAACTAGACATCGCTTCCTGTTCCCTGTCCTCCCCTCCTCCTCCTTCCCCTTCCTCCTCCTCCTCCTCCTCCTCCTGCCAACATCGTGCCCAGTTCTCCGACTCAATCAGTAGTCCTGTTCTGACCGGCTCTAAGTTGGTCAGACAGACGGGTGGGGTGGTACATACGATGTACTTTCCCGGGTGGGTAGTACATTATAGGGTAGTCGGGTACTTCTCTATTAATGTGATGGTACGGAATGAGAGGGTGGGTATTGATCATACGGGTAGTGGAAACAGTGGGGTGGTGTAGTCAGTTTGGGTACTGGCGACATGGCGGGAGAAGGGACCACCGCAGTGGCAATCATGGTAGGAGGAGGAGGCGAAGGAGGAGGAGGCGAAGGAGGAGGAGGCGTGCGAGAGAAGTGAAAGTGAAAGGAGAGGATGGAACGTTGGACGGAATGGCTGGAAGAGGAGGAAGCGAAGATTCAAGGCAAGACAGAGGTCTTGTCCTGTTCAGATCAACAGGAAGTTGATGATAACAAATATGCCGGTGAGGAACAGGAAGAAGCAGAGAGAAAGTAGCAGGAGCGAAGCGATGACAGAAGAATGTAGTTGGTGCATTGAGGGAAAGTCCGAAGCCTCTGGGATGGAAAAGGATTTCGGTGAAAGCTGACTGGTCGCATTTCGCTCACGGGACTGTTCAAGGCTGCGATCTTTCATCTGTGTGCGTTCGCGTCCATCTTCGACATCTATTTTCGTTCGCCGATCGTCAATGGTGCCTCCTCCTCCGCTTCCCCGCCCCTCTCCGCCGCCACAGCAAAGTTTCCCACCTGACTGCTTATCTCCTTTCTGCCCCACACTCCCTCCTCCTCCTATCCTCCTCCTCTTCCTCCTCCTTCTCCATCTCTCCCTAGGTTCATCATCCAGACTGAATGAGAGGACAGGGTTTGACTCAGTCGACACATGGGATGATCCTCCTGCAAAGAGACTGGTCATCATCGGTAGGGTTGACGAGCTTATGTATGCTTTTCGCTCATGGTGAGCTCAGTTGGCGACGGAGGGCGAGCCGACATGCTCTTCGACGAGAAGATCGACGCCGATGGACCCGCAGCTCGTGAGATCCTCCTCTCCCTCTTGCTTGCCTCCTCCTCCTCATCCTCCTCATCCTCCTCATCCTCCTCATCCTCATCCTCCTCCTCCTCCTCTCCCTTCCTGCTCCTGCATTTCACTTCCTGCCTCATTGATTGACACTTGGAAACAGCATGGATGCAGAAGAAGATCCTTGCAGGAGGAGCCAGTTGGGGAGTCTCGCACACACGCGTACCGACGGAATCCCGTCCATGTCATGCTTCGCTGCTGGGGGGGATCTATGAGGACCCGTCAGCTGTTACCAAAGTAAGGAGCAGCAGCACCAGCACCAGCACCACCACCAGCAGCAGCAGCAGAATCAGCATGAGGATGAGGAACAAACAAAACGAGCAGGAGCAGGAGCAGGAGCAGGAGCAGGAGCAGGAGCAGGAGCAGGACAATTATCATTGAAATGCGATGTAGCTGACGTGATCTGGGATGAAGAGGAGAAGGGCGTGAGGCAGTCGAGTCTTGACGGGTGTGAAAAGCACTTCGTTGAGACAATGGAGCACATTCAGAGAGAGAATGAGCGTTAATGGAATTGTCAATCTGAGACAATATCGATATATCCTTGATCTTGAAGTCCTGTAGATGATGTTATGATACGAACGTATCATCTGATGACAAAGTATCATCATATGATTAGTTTGCCATCTGATGATAGACTTGCGGTATTCTCCTTCTACAAACTCACCTCCTTGTTCTGCTACAGGGGTGGCAGCAGAATCCTGTCGAGTTCGACACCGTAGGACAAGGCGGGACGGTGGGGCCGTGGCCTCTGACACGTTGGCAGGTTCTGAACGCGAGCTCTGCTTCCTTCGCTATCGGCTCACCGGACGTGATCCCCTTGTTTGCTAAGGGGATCCCGCACGTGACATCAGTGAGATGCTTCTTAGACTGCCGTTGACAGGGCGTGACGACCCCGATCGCTAGATGACGTATCCTCCTGAGTGGGAAGATTTCTCCTCCGGGTCTGTAGATCTCCTCTCTCATTTGAACTTTTCGATGACGAGTTCAATGTCCTTTCGAGTTTTCCGCCTTTGTGTTGCGGGGGCTCCAGCGGTCTCGTCTGAAGTTTGTTTTGTGCAGCTGCGGCTCAAAGGAGCGGGGGTGCAGGCGAGCAGCCGCGATGAAGTTCTCAACACCCTGACGTTGACATCTCAAAACTCGCAGGAGGCTGGACGACTGGGTCTTTGCCAAACTGGAAGAGCTGCTGAAGAACGCAACGTCGGACAAGGGTTGGTCCCGCAGTCATGGCTGAGATGACGAAGGAGAGCTGGTGACCCTGTGCTGCAGGTCTGAATCATCGCCTTCGACAGGACAAGATGATTATATTCCTGCACCTGCTGGTGAGAGTTGTTGTGATGCAACACAGATGCGAAACTGATGCTTTAATTGTCCTGTCCTGTCCCGTTCCGTCTTGTCCTGTCCTCCGCCCGCTCCCTTCCCCCTCCTCCCTCCTCCCTCCTCCCTCCTCTTCTTGGTTACCAGGGTCTCGATATGAATGGTCATGCTCATCGGCCAGCGTCGCAGCAATACAAGGATAATCTTCGGAGTGTCGACGAGGTTGAAAGACCTTCACATTCTCGGCCCTCACGTTCTCATAGACTGTCTCCGCAGGGTGTGAAGAAAGTTGAACAACTGTTGGATAATTTCTTCCATAGAGACGGAAAGACGGTAAGGACTTCACTGAACGAAACTTGTCTTCATCCCGCTGCCTTCGATTGTTTCATGACCAGCGCATTTTCTGCCTTCTTTCTCCTTTTCTTTCATATAGGCTTATCTCTTCACCTCCGATCATGGCATGAGCAACAAGGTGTTACTTTCCCTTCTGTTCGTAGCCTCGCCCCTTCTCTCTGACTCTTCCGCTTCCTTTTTTCTGACTCTTCTATTCTGCTCCTGCTCCTGCTCCTGCTCCTTCTGCTGCTACTCCTCCTCTTCCTCCGGCGGTGGCGGCGGGTGCTGCTGCTCTTGCCCCTGCTCCATCTCATCCGTCTCCTCCCTTCTTGTCATCATCCTCAACTTTTCTCAGGGGTCACACGGCGACGGGGAGGCAGAGTGCACGCAGACGCCTCTGGTCATGTGGGGGGCAGGAGTGAGCAGAACTTCTGCGAGGAAGAGCGTGGCGCCCGGCCATGAGGACAAGCATGCGAACCCCAAGACTCCTGAAGTAGGAGGACAGAGAGAGAGAGGGAGAGAGGGAGAGGGAGAGGGGCAAGGGAGCGAGGGAGCGAGGAGGAGGAAGACAAAGAAGTGGTGATGGATGAAGGAGGGAGGAGGAGAAAGAGATAAGGTGGATAGTTGAGGGGGGTCAGGGTTGGAGGAGGTAACGATAGCAGTGGCAGCGGGGGGTCAGAGGGAAGGAGGAAGGGATGGGGAACTGAATTGACTGGTAGGCATGGGGAAAGCTGAAATACGTGGAGAGAAAAGACCTGCAGCAAGCACAGGTCAAATCCCTCTCCCTCTCCCTCTCCCTCCCTCTCTCCCTCTTCCTCGCTGCCCCCTGCTCCCTCCCACCCCTCACTCCCTCACTCCCTCCTTCCCTCCCTCCTTTCCTCCCCGTCTTGTGACAATGATAACAAACGAGACAGATTGCTCCGCTCATCTCAGTATTGATTGGAGGTGACCAGCCTCCTTCTGATCTTCCCATCCCCATCTGCGTTATCCCTCCACCGGCCGTCTTTACTCAAACTCCTCCCCACTTTCCCACTGTCCTCCTCCTCCCCCATTCTGTCGCTGACCTCTTCCTCCTCCCCTACTGCAGCTCAGCTTCCTCGCAACAGCATCGGCATCCTCCCTCTCCAGTACTTGGACCTTTCTCCCCAGGACCCTCGTCGTCTGCTCCTCCTCCTCGCCAACGCAAAAGTCATGCACGCGCAGGTAAGTCCCTGAGCTCCTTTGTTTCTACCTCCCTCCCTCCCTCCCTCCCTCCCTCCCTCTCATTTCCCTTTCCGTCCTCTCCCTCTCCCTCATCCTCTCCCCTCCCCTCTTCCTCCTCAATCTCCATTGGCCTTGTTCTTGACCTCTCCCACTCCCTCTCCCATGACCCATCCACTTGTGCAGCTGAAGAGGAAGGAGGAGGAGAAGCGTCAGTCGAGCTTCAGCCTTCTCTTCAAGCAGTATCGTCCCATTCGGGTCTCTTGCTGTCTCTGCTGCCCCTCCTTGCTCATCGACCAGCATGTAGGACGGGAGCATCCAGCGCGCCATCGAGGAGTGTGAGGAAGGAGCAAGAGAACGTCGCGCCGATCTCCCACAGCTGGAGGCAGAAGTTCATCGCGTCATACAGCTCCTCCTTCAAGGGCTGCTTTACTATGACACCTACGACCGGCACTTCCTCCAGGTTCCCACCCCCCCTCTTCCTCCTCCTCCTCCTCCTCCTCATCCACCAACAACAACAACAACAACAACTTGTACCGTTGCTCCTTACTGCATTTCCCTTTGTGTTCTCCTTCATTCTCATCTGCGCCTCGACCTCCCTTCAGCTTGCTGCCTCTCTCCTCCTCTCTCATCGCTCCTGGCAGGCTCTGATCATTCTCGCCTACATGGGAGGGATGA
>NW_005434617.1:383960-405667 GCF_000315625.1 Guillardia theta CCMP2712
TGCTGTGTTGCAGATTTTATTCATTGTAACCCGCTCCTGGTTCTCGGGGATTCCCACGTGGCATGTAGATAAAACAGAATAAATTCTCAAAGTTCCACCAGACCCCTGACAGTGATCACTTGATGTCAAAACCTTCTCGTCTCAAGCAAGCCTTGTGCGCCTCTATGAAATCAGCACAGTTAGCCTCTCCTTTCTGAACAACACATTCATCTCTCTTCGCTTTTGTGTCTGGACAACTGAGGGATCGAGTCAGCAAACAAACAGGCAGAGCACGAGGGCTTACGAGCAACAAACTTTCTTTCCCGAGTATCTGCAGACAAAGACCATGATGAGAAGGTTGCGGTCAGCATCTCATCTCGTTACCTTCCCAGCTGCTTCCCGTCCTTGTCGTATGTGATGGGGGGGAGTGCAGAATCAGAAGAGCCGAGCATTCTACTGCGCCAGCTATCAAAACAGAGCAAACGGAGCAAAGGGGAAAGGGGGAGGGGGGAAAGGAAGCGAGGGAAAGGAATCCAGTTTTGTACGAGGATGTGTAGTATTGTAACAGACTATCCTGTGATTCAAACTCATCGTAACGTGCTGGAAAGCGCCACACTCACAATAATCAATCGCTAATGATGGGTGCGAGCAACGTTGCGGTCGTTACTTCTCACCACAGAAGGCTGGGCCTATTTCAAGGCAGCAACAAGCATGTGATCCTCTCCTCCTCTGCATGTAACCTTGTTCGTACTCCTCTGAATGCAGCGTGTTCACTCTACATAGTCTACTACTGCCCCTGTCCCACTAATCCGCGCAAACCCCCATGAACTCCATTCATCCCCTGACTTTCGTCCCACCATCCCAATATTTCCATCTTTGCTTCCTCCGTCTGTTCCATGCTCTCTCTACCTTCCATCTCACATGATTGATCCCTACATGCCGACATCCTCCTCCTTCGCCGTTCCACATGCGCCCAGTGCTGTTACTCTGCCTCCCCTTTCTTTCCCTCGCATCAATCCCCATGAATCTCCTGTCGCTCTCCTCCCTCCTCTTTCCTCCCTCAGCTTCTCTGACCATCATCGCAATCCTTCTCCTCCTCTCCTCCTCTCCTCCTCTCCTCCTCTCCTCCTCTCCTCCTCTCCTCCCTCTTGGCGCTTCCCTCGCCATTCTCTTCATCTCCTTCACCTTGAGTCTCTAGAACGTGACAGTACCGGTTAATATCTCTTGAACAATTGGGGTGGGGTGGGATTATTCGAGGGGGTGGGTACTACCATGAGGACGAGGGGGTCATAAGGGTGGGGTCAGCGAGTCAGCAGACAAAGCGAATGTACGGGGATGAGGGTAACGATTTTAGGACTTGAGGGAGGATGCGGGTAAATGGATCATGGCGACTAGAACGACAGGCTGAGAGGAAAGGGACGAGAGAGAGGAGGAGCGACGAAGGTCAACAAGATGGCGATGAGTGTCTATGGTGATAAGGCTGCTGTCGTGAGGCCAACCGCTCGATGCCATGAGAGGGGATCCAGCTGTTGGCTGAGGGTTGTCAGAGTGAGGCAGGAGATTTGAACTCTGGACATGGTACTGGGCTGATCAGGAGGTATGAAGATAGATACTGACTCGCTGAGAAGCCACCTGAAGCTTCGATGCTTCAACATTGACCTGGAGGTCTTGTGCGAACAGCAGACGGTTGAGAACCTGAGGTCATTCTTCCTGTCGTTTCCGCGAGGTTTTCGGTTGTCGCAGACCGTTTCACTACTCCGAGCATGCACGGACGTCACAGACGCTCAGGCTATGGACGTGTTCGATCTTCTTGATTGTGATGGCAGAGGTTGTCTGAGATTCACAGAATTTTATTTCCTGTGCTGCTTGCTGGTGGCCTACTGCCGTCGGGAGTTGAAGAAATTCATGTACCAACGCTGGGATGACATATCCCGACTGCTGCAAGCGAAGTCTCGAGACAGAGAGATCAGCACAGGCTCCAAGGTCGTCAAGGTGCCTGTTGTGAGCGTTTGCTGCTTCTTCCGCATCCTCGGGCAAGAGAGGGACCTCTTCTCAAAGATGGAGCAACTCAGACTGAGCAAACGCGACCTCAACAGGAACGAGCTGGAAACCCTCTTCTTTGCCTTGTTTCATGATTTCGACGAGGAGATTCAAGAAAACTTTCTTCCTGATGAGCCAACCAAAGACGGAGAAGGAACCTCTGTACCTAACAAAACACGAGTTTGCACTGTGTCATGATGGGATTGACCTCTGCTGTACAACTCAACCTGCGAGATTGGTTCTCAACGCGCGGAAGGACAAGTTTTATTGATCTCCTTCACTTAAAAAAAATAACAATTTGTTGTGGATAAAACGAAGAAAATGTGTCAAAGTTCATTCCTTGTACAAGAGAAAAATATCACATCGAGAATATGTGTACAGCTGAATCATTTCCATAATTCCTCCATCCCTTGAAATGTTGCTTTCAGGAGAGACGGAGATTCTTGTGCAATTTCCTAGCATACATACGAGTTCGTTTCGCCCCTATTGTGTCACACAGAAGATCCTGAGAGGTGCTCGACCGTTGACCGGATGCTTGCCATGCTTCACAAGGGTTCGGCAGCGACATGCGGCGGGTGCAGGGTCGGGAGGTGGTATTTCCCGTTGGAAAGGCCTGTCAAAACCTGCAAGAGGCGTCAAAGAAGAGACGGCAGGAAGAGGTTCGCTACCTCAACAACAAACAATGCTACTCCCAGCTGTGGAGCCTTCAGCATGACTCTCGGCTTGACGCCTACAAAGAACCCCTTGAAGCCTTCCTCCGCTGCGATCTTGCTGAACGTCGATGCAATCGACATTCGCGCCTGTCATCATCACATGAATTTGTGCGACAGCGTACGCTCTTCTTACCCCCGAGCCAGCAGCAGCCTGCATCCTGGTCTTGATCACGTCTGCTGGCGTGGTAATGAAGGAAACAGGAAGGGCAGAGACTGTTGCCGCTCCAAGCGTCTCCAAGAAACCGAGTGTATCACGATCGCCAAGCATGCTGGCCTTTATCCGGCTGTACAGTGTGAAGTATAGAGCAGCGAAAGGAACTTCTCGCAACATGGTAGCTGACGCCCTGCGCAACGCTCAGCAACAATGCCTCCTAGGAAAAACTCCTCACCCCTTGTACAGGCCCGAAACGCCGAGCTTCTTCACGACAGCCATCGGATTGTTGACGGCAGCTTTCTGTTGGCTGAGTAGCTGCATCTGAATCCTGAAAATAATCGAATCACAATGGCAAACGGAAGCGATAAGATAGAATTCACATGATCATCTCCTTGGGACTGGAAAACAATGCCTGGCACGCGCCGGAGAAGCCCCCCGTCATAAGTTCGAGGGCAAGGGGAAGTCTACGACATGCCCGCCGTCAACCAAACTTCCATGATGGGTGCAAATGGATCACCTGCCCTTGCTGTCTTCATACCCACTGAACGTCTTCTTCACCACAGCATTGCAGCCAAACATCGTTGCCTTCTCAGGGGCAACCACCAACACTGTACCACCAAGACCCTTATACAATCCAGGGATTCCCTCGTTCTTGATGACATTGAGCATGGTGGGAAAAAACTGAGCGCGTCCCGCAGCCCTGCCTGCTGCCTGCATCCTCATCTTCACCGCATCCCCAGGGTACAAAGCAGCGAGCCCTGCAAGTAAAAGTTACAAGGCCGTAGAATCAACACCAAGGCAACAAGAAAAACTGACCAGCTGCTCCTCCAATTGCGCCGAAGAGGAAACTTTCCATGCTCTTCATTGTCTTCCCAATATTTTGCAGACTGCTCTCGACTGCCTGATTCACCTTGGGCCTCCAATCGTCCTTGCACATGGATGATTGGAACAGATGCCTTCCTGGCCCAACTTCCCATCCACGAGGAAGAGGAAGATATGCCCCTTGAATGCTTGATCCCCCAGAAGCAGACGAACTTGACTGCGGCATGAACATCTCCCCTTGTGCAGCTGCAAGCCCGCAGAATACGAGTGAGAGCAGAAGAAGCGAACGACTATGGCACTGCATTCTTGATCTGCTACAGCGTGCGCTTCCTGTCATGTCAACCTCCCCTTCAAGTCTCATGGATTTGCTCCATGCGTGTGCCTTTGAAGACGAATTTCTTGAACGCATCGCACGTCCTTCTCTTGACACCCTGAAATTCCTGATCGGAGAAGGTCTGCTCTATGGACCTACAGTTGATGTTCCCGATAGGACCTCGTTGTTCCTCTCCTTCGAATCTTCGTAGATTCTCCTGAGTCTGGCAGAGCTTCAAACTTCAGATGCGCTTGCTTGCCCAGCGATCTTGCAACGCTGGCTCCCGCACGAAACTATCAGACTTTTTCGCCTGCAGCAGTCCCCTTTCAACTTTCCTGGAGGTTTAACTGGCAATCAAACGTGCTCTTTCACGACCTATCAGTGAGAACGTCTAGAATTGATGCTTGTCTGCTACCTCTTCTCTTTCTGGGTCCTCTTCTTCACGCTGCGATGCTTACAACCCGCGTCCCGCCATTGAGGGTCAACGCGAACACGTGACTGTTGCCAGACCACCCCTTGGTCGAGTTGAGCTAACCACTCACCCCTCCACATCAGCCTCTACCCCTTCATTTGACTTTCACAGTACCCCACTTTTAGCTAGTATGGGCTGACGATTTGACCCCACCCTAGGGCATCCCTGTCGGCCTCCATTCCCTTGCAAAGGATCCGCTGGTCAACAAGAGACTACCCACCCGGGTGACACCGTCAAATCTATAGGAAAATTGTACCCCACTACCACCATGTTCTTTTACTTAATAACTCGACCCCTGTCAACCACCCCACCAAGGCTCCCACAAACCAAGATAGGGTGGGTGTAGGACCCTATGTCAACAATATTTTTAGGACCCCCACAGACAAGGCGTGGGTAGAGGTCTGTACCCCTACCCTATATATGAAAGTCAAAGTACCCACCCTTTTTACTTCCTCAAGTCTTGAGAGATTCCTCAAGTTTTCCCTCCCCAAGTATCCCCAGGGAGGGTGGGCGGGTCTATCTAGAGATGATCGAGCTGGCTCGTCGATAGTGGAGGGGTGGGGTACAGACAGTTCTACTTGATGTCCTGGTTTCGGGTCAGGCAAGGAAATCTCGAAATAATCTCTAAATTATTTTATCAATTTTGAAGTTTCAGATAAAATTTGATTATACATTTCCGAATGCTTTCCTTTCCATGGGTCAACGGGCTAGTTCTGGAAGTTGATGACGAGATTGAGCCAGTGGAGGGAGGGTTGAGGAGTCGGAAAAGGGGTGGTGGGGTGGAGAAAGTGTAGGGGGGGTCGCAAGAAACGCCTTAAATAGAACTTTCCAAATAATTACTGAAATATTTGCTTTTGATTTGAAATTTACATTGAATATTGTAAATAAGTTTAAAGTTGACCTACGCCCCAAAAGAACGGGCCATCCCTCCTCTCCTTCAACTCATTATTGACCTCTGATGGGGATACTGGCAGACCAGATATTGTAACGTATTTTGTTCCCGTTAGGAATTGTAACTGCATCGTAACGTACAGCATCGAAGAGTCGCGATGAGCGGGGGGCGAGGAATGGGAGGGAAGAAGGCGATGGTGTGGGGAGGGTTGATGATGCTAGCGATGATGATGACGACTACGATCATCAGTCATATGAAGGGAGGGAAGGGCAGCATGATGGCATCTCAACCCTCCACCATGATGAGCGACGGTGGGCGATGGTTTTCTGGGAGGGCTGGGCTCAACGTGCCATCGGATGGAACGAAGCATGGAGTGCTAGAGGGAGGGTATGGACAGCCGAGCAAGAGAGGTAGTGGAACGTACATGGACGGAATCCCAGAGGCCATGGTGTACGCAGGAAGTGTGAACCCCTACAAGGATCTTGCGCACCATTCGAGGACCGAGCGCGGGCTGCCTCAGATTCGTCATCGATTTCAACCGTCAGCAGGGAGCGTTGGTTATGGAAGCAACAAGATTTTCTCAGCCAACCAAGCAGAAAGAGATTTGGAGGTGATGAAGGACTTCGGCCTTGTGTCAGCACAGAAATACAAGCAGGAGAAGACCAGGATCCGAGGGCCTGACTTCCCGGGCTCGAGATCGTCCGCTCCTTCCGTGCACTTGCCAGAGGGCTGGGGGAGCTCGACGGCCACCTGCAGGGAAGTCACCACCAAGGTTGCTGGGCTGAGCCAGTCCGGCTGGGCCCAGATGAACACTTTGAAGTGCTGCAATTATCTCTGCTCTCAGAACGAGTGGGGGCAACTGCGCGAAGGGAAGCTGATCTGGGGCATGGGATCGAGCAATCGCTACAGCTCTGCCATCAGCACTCCCAGTGCTGTCAAGCTGGCCGACGGCACCAACAAATATATGTGCCGTACGTGCGCATGGAACAAGTAACTGTACCCTTGCACATGTGCCATCAAGGGTTGACCGCTTGCTTGCAGGGAGCCTTCATGGAACGAGTTCGGTCTCAACAACCTCCCCAAGATGGAGGGGCACCTGTGCAACGCCACTAGCCCATCGTCAGCTACGGGCGGTCTTGACTTGGGGGGAGATGGAGTGCATGCGCTAGATGATTGCCCAGACGAGGTCCTCGGAGACTTCACGCAGGTATGGAACAGGATTGGAGAGATGGCTGTGCTGATAGTTGATGCAGATCGGTGAAGGTGGTCATCTGGCAACATTGGGCGATGGTCCTGCTGGGATGAACCAAGATGGGCCCATGGGATGGGACTATCCGATCCCTCCAGTCCCTCAGTGAAGTCAGAGTAGTACTGTATCAAATAGTTAACGAGTTTTGATTCTATTTTCTAGTAATATCCCTCATCGTACCAGTAAACCTTTTTTTTTGTCTCGAAACTTCCATCGTGCAGGGTATCATCGAGGGAGGATGTTCGGAGAGCACTTAGTACAGCAAAAACCACAAACACGCCAGAGACAAGAGCCGACCTGTTCAAGTTATAAGTGCAATATGTCGCAGATCGAAATCTCCTCACAATCTTAAGCAGCGGCTTCAGGACTGGAAGTAAAAACCTCGATGCAAGTTGCCTGTCAAAGCATCACCGTAGCCTGGTCGAAGGACAGGCAAAGCATGTACCGCCCAAAGGGGATGTAACTCAAAGAGTACCAGATCAGAGCAGCAAACTGTATTCCTACAAAGATGATGACCTGGTTTAGCATGTTAGAACACACAATCGGTGAACCTCTGCGCACACCAGAATGTATATTCGCAACCCCATAGCCGCATAGATTGTTCCAACCATGCTCCCAAAGTAGGCAATGGAGGCCATGGCTCGATGGCTAAACGATCATATTTCAGCATGGAGCAAGAGAGATATAGGATGGTCCACCCTGTCCACATGTTTTGACATTGCTTCTTCGGTCCAACCAAGAATATCGTGCTGGGAGTCGACCCTAAGACCAAGCGTACAGAAAACAAGGCAAGTACCTTAACATCATGAGAAGATTTCCAAGACTGTATGCAACAGCGAATTTGTGAGGTTTGATCACTGAAATTCAACGATTATCTTGCAGATCACAATAGATCCTCCTCGTCACCGATCAATGGTAGCATGAGCGTCGACAAGAAGGTGAAGAAGATCCCCGAGAGTAGACATATTCCGAAACCAATCAAACGTTTCTGAGCTCTAGAATGAGCTTGAGAGAAAATTCGCATGTGTGATAACCTTGTATGAGAGGGTCATGGCTTCATCTACATACTCGGACACTGTTTCTGGCTCCTTTTGCTGCCCAGTGATGAGGGTCTTGAAGCAAAATTAGTCTGAGAGCATGGTTGAGTCGGGAAGACCTTCATGGATTCAGCCTGCTGCGACACTGTTCCAAGCGGAGAAGATCGTACTGCCCCTTCAATGGCATGCTCAATCTCCTTGGAATCAGTCTCATGAAAAGGACACCTGAAACGTTCTCGGAGAACTTGGAGGCTGTGGAGTGTAACGCCTGTATCCTGCAAGCAGCATGTGGTCAGAGAGACCTGCTAGAGTTGATCGTCGTCAAGAGGCCTTACTGCTGGTTGTCTTTCACTTTGTTGAAAGCCATTGTGCCTGCATCCTTGACGGAGCTCATCCATGATGACATCTGCCATGGACCTTTCAGACTCTAGTTGCTCTGAAGCATTGACATGCACACCTGAGCCGTTACGTTGGATGCAACCCCCGAGACTCCCCCTGTAGCCTCTGGCCTTTTAAGCTCTTTCAGCTCAGCTCGCAGAAATATTTGCACAAACAACAAACAAATTGGATTACTGATTAACTGACCTCAAATGTCCTATACTCTAAACTGTGCTCGCTACCCAGCTTTCTGTCAGTTCTCCATCCAATCCAGTCCTTTACTACTATAAACATTTTCTTTTCTGCATCCAGTACCTATCCATCAAGCTGTTTCCTCGTTTCCTCCTCTTTCACATAGTCGACGTGTCCTTTATCTCCAATGGGTCTACCATCATATGCATGCTTTCTTCCTCTACCCTGTCTCCCTCCTCTTCCTCTCTCCTGCCCCTCCTGCCCCTCCTGCCTCTCCTCTCCTCGTCTCCCTTCCTCTCTTACCTGGGTACATGCCCGAAGGGTGTTTCCGCCATTGCTCTTGCTCGCGCTATCTTGATCGCTGCTCCTGCTCCACCACCTCACCTTCTTGTTTCATTTCCCCTACCCCACCCTCCCAAATCCTCACCCCCTTCCGATAAGTTAAGTGAACAAAGTCGTACCCGTACTATCCAATGAATTGTGCTTGAAAGAAGGGGTACTTGATACACCCCACCCCCCATAGCAAAAACGATCCACCAAATCGAACATGCCTTGATTTTAACTTAACTTTGAGTAAACGTACATGCCACTGCTCGTACTTCCGAATCAGTCTCAGTAAGGGCGGGCCGCCTCCGGGGAGTCCCGTCGCCGGCCGAGGGGCCGGCTCGGCCCAGCTGAGCCTCCGGGACGGTCCCCCGGGCCCGCGCGGCGGCAACCGCCGCCCTGCCGCAGTGGGCCCGCCGGCCTGCGCCAGGTTACAGGCCACTGAGCAGCCCTGGCAGCCATGCCACTGACCGAGCCTCGCGGCCTGACGATCCGATCCGAGCCATCGCCGAGCCCGGCGCCGCCGGGGCGGCCGCCGGGCCGCTTGTCAGACGGTGTAGCCTACCGTCTGAGCCCGGCCTGCCGCGGGGCGGCCGCCGCTCGGAGAAGACGGTTAACTTGGGCCCAGTGGCTAACTTGACAACGCCGGTTCAACGGTTCAACGGTTGAGACCGCCAAGGGCCTCAAATTGCCAGGGTCCCCCCGGGCCTACCGTACGGTACCGCGCGCGTGGATATTTGATACTCGAAACTGATCCGAACAAAACTTGAAAACTGCCAGGCCGGCCAGCCAGTGACGCCGGACTGTTTACGTAGGGGCTACAAGTTGAGCGGCTTATCTTGTGCTCAAGAGTGTACTGAGGTGATGATGCGGATATTCAACCGTTGAACGGCTCTTAACCGACGGCGAGTCAACACGATACGGCACGGGTTGCAACAATGTGATGTACTGAGCCACAAGGAAGTTCTTTCCTCAATGCTTCGTCGAGTTGTTTGTAGGCAGAGGCTGCAGCGCCGGCATCGTGCTAAGATCGCTCGCCGAAGACTTGAGCTGTGAAGCAAAGGAGGTGACGCGAGCAACCTGCAGTCAACAATGACGTCACCTGAGAGATGATGAGGATGCAGGCGAAGACGACGACCGCCACGACGATGCCGTACATGATCCACTGTTGCCGGGTCGTCAATTCACTGCCTCCTCCCCCTTCACCACCTTATTCTGAGTAATTCTCTTCTGCATCAGCCTGACGAGCCGTCGGCTTTCGCCTCTGCTCGCAACGCATCAGCCTCGGAGTCGGAGGGGAAGGAGAGAGGGAGGTAGACAGCTCACAGGTTGTTGTCGACATCGGACAAGGAATCACGAGCATGCAGCAAGGTCTCTCGCTGCTGCAGCAGATCCTAATGTCAAGGCACCGTCAGGTTCTTCCCCTTCCCGTCTCTCCCGCCAACCTGCATCACGTCGGCTCCGATCATTTCCGTCTCTTGTGCGACTCTCCGGCTCTCCTTGATCCTGCGAGCGGCAGTCGATTGTTATCTTCTCCATTACCATGATACACCACATGTGCAGTATTATCCTCGTCCTCATCGTCATAATCACATTAACCTCATCGTCTTTGTCATACAATAGTCGTCGTCGACATCATCAGCATCGTCATCAAACATCATTCAGTCTCGCATTCACCGCTGTGTTGACTTCTCTAGTCGCTCAGTAACGACAGACGATCTTGCTCGTTGTTCAGCCGACAGCGTAAGGTTGCCGCTGAACTTGTCGCCGTTGTTCTGATTGCGGAACAAATCATCTCTCTCCGCCGCTGACGTCACCTTTCTTTGCTGCAAGCGACATGATGCTATTTCAGTGGTGACATGTGCAGCAAGGTCGACAACCTTTCGGAGGTAACACGACAGAGTATCCTTGCACACTCCGATGTCTATCTTGTACTGCCTCAACCGATTCTCGCATGCCTTGCGAGTCTCTCCCTTGCAGCTGCTCCAGCAGCGAGTCAACATGATGACGATGCGATCAGGTGTCATACCTGCGTACTTCCATTCCTAACTTTCCCAAAACTTCCTCAGCGTCTTCCACGTTGTGCTTGGCCTTCTGATAGATCGAATTCCATTCGTCTGAGAGCAAAAATCACACGCGGCTGTACTGAAGGGGTTTCATGCACACCCGCGTTAGTTTGCTCTTGTTCTCCCAATTTGTTCAGACGATCTAGATGCAGATTGATTTCTCGCACGAGCGATTGATACCTGGCGGAGCGTGAGTGATGGAGCAAATGGACTCAAACAAGGCAGCGAGAGGAAGGAAAGGAACTTACTGCTCTTCATAAGCCTCAAGGAGCGCCATGGTTTCGTTTCAAAGCAACAGGACCAGACTAGAACCAAACTTCGTGAAGCTCTTGTCTCTTAGAAAGCAGCAGCATGCTGATCCCCTAAAGAGATAATTATTCAGCCGTGGCAATTCAAGTCGATCGGTTTCAAAAAGGTGCAGGTAGAGAAGGATATCACAGACTGAAACCATGGCCTGCTTTTATCTATCTGACATCTCTATGAACACTTCTGTGGCCAGATGAAAGCTCTCATGCAATGCAGCAACGCTGTTTTGCACTTGTTCTATACACAGCGCTTCAACATGCTGCCAAAAGCAGAACAATACTTCAATGCAGGCAGCTATGATGTCAATAGCTTTGTTTCATCAAGATGAAATGCAGGCAAGCTATGGGATGCTAGTTGATAGGATGCACATACATTTGATGGAAGTTGTTGTCATGCCTGAAACACATCAAAGGCATTCATGCGTCGAAGACAGCGACGAGAGTACGTGAGAGTTGGTGTGGTTGTTATGGTAGTGAAAGATCAGTAGGAGGATGAAAACGCAACAATGAAGATCACGATGGTGTTAGTGGCCATGTTGAGAAGGGAGGGGCGCGGAGGAATCCGCCCCAGGCCTCCATTCCTCCCGCACGGTCGATGGCATGAATGACGATGGTGATGTTAGCTGGTTGGCCCGGTGCTGTGAGGCGGTTTGCTATACAGTAGGTCCAAGGAGGGCGACAATGGCGTTGCTATGATAGTTGTGCAGTTGGCTGCCATGCAGGCCGGAGGAGCTGAGGATGCGGCTGCTGCTGCGCGTGTGACAGCATCGCAGTTCGCTGCAAGGGCTCAACGAGAAGGAGCGACGGAGGGGAAGATGAGGAGCGAGGAGGAGCAGTCGTTCCGTGAGCTCAAGTATGAGGAAGCCATCAAGGTAGAGAAGCTGCTGGGGGATCTGAAAAAGTTGGAGCAAGAGGAAAGGTCGCTTTCCATCGACTTCGAGATGGAGCGAAGAAGAAGCATGTCTCGTCCACCTGGCCTCCAGCAAGACAACAGGTGACTAGCGAACCGAAGCTCGTGTGCACTTGACAGTTGCTTCCCGCGTTGCTCCATCCAGGTACGCGGAGATGATGGCAGCCAAGGCAAGCAAGCTTGAGAAGCTGAGGAGGCAGCGACAGGATCTGATGCTGGAGAGAGACATCATCGACTCAGACTTAGAAGGCATCAAGACCGACAAGCAGGTCAAGCCTCGTCCACCTATCTTGCAGTCCATGCAGCGGCTGTTCCCGGATAGAACGGAGAAGCTTCGCGAGACTGATCAGGTGCTGGATGAGAACATTCTTGACAAGATACGTCAGATGCAGCCAAACTCTCGTGAGGTCTCGTCGCTGCTGAAGACCATGGAAAGAGACAAGCAGAGGCTCTTGCAGCTGCACAGGGAGCACAACCTTGTCTTGGATGAGATTCAGAGCCAGGACAAGGGGGAAGCAATCGCCCAGTCAACGATCGAGATGCCAAGCAAGAGGTACCTGGAAGAAGCTCGCGAGCGGCTCATGGTGATCCTTCCCATCCTCTCCCTCACCCTCACCCCTGCTGAGCAGCAGGAGACACAACAACCTCCCGCACGGTCGACTCTCCTCCCCCCCATACGAGACGCCAAGGACACCTCTCCTGCGCAGGAGCAGGAGGGGCAGACGACCAGCCTGAGGCGTCCTCTTCCTCCGCCTCCCCTACAAGAGTCCTGGCCTGTCGACCACCTGGAAGCGAAGGTCGCAGAGGACTCGCGCAGGCCTGCAGCTTCCATGGTAGGGAGAGCGAGCGAGACGAGGATGATGCCGAAGCCAGCAAACCTGCAGACGCCTCTCCCGGCCCTTGCACGTCCCTCATCCTTGCAAGAGGAGATACGGCAGCTGCGAAACGAGTACCTGCTGCAGGGAGGACGCAATCAGAGCTTGCTGGAGGCCATCGAAGCGCTAGAGCGAGAGGCAGCACTCGCCCAGCTACCTTCCTCTAGACCCTCGCATCCGCCTGTGCGTACAAGCTCTGTAGGTCAGGGAGCTCAGAGAGGAGACGAGAGAGTTCCTGCCTGGTTCTCAGAGGAGATGTCAAAGTTTGAGCAGTACATCCAAGAGAGGAAGGCAGAAAACATGAAGCTGAAGGCTCAGCTGGAACATGTGTCAGGTCGCTCAGCCGTGAGTATCGAAGATCTTCCTGCTGTTGGTGAGTGACTCTGTGCCTTCAGCTTGCGACGGACAGGACCGAGCGCAAGGACGAGGTCTCCTTCCGCATCCCACTGATGGAGGAGGAGGAGGAGTTGAGACAACTGGAGATGCTACCCAAGAGCAGTGCGATCTACGACATGAGGAAACAGCACCTCAAGGAAGTCATCGAGATGAAGTACAAGCTCCAACAACTGAAACAAGAAGCAGAGAAGACCGAGCTTGAGAACCAGGTGCATCGCTCGGAACCAGACAAGCTTGTCAGTGACTGATGCATGCAGATTGAGGAGCAAAGAAAGGAGCACGAGCGACGCAAGTGGGTACTGATGCAGCAGCAGCAGCTCCTCGAGGCCAAGTACCGCAAGCACTTTGCCAGAGAGAACCCGATCGAGTCTCTTGGCGGCAAGGAGGCGCAGAGTGAGGCCTACAACTTCGAGGCCGGGTTTGCTGTCTTCTTCGACTACATCCTGGGCCTGCCGACCAAGGTCAACAATCAGGTCCAAGTTGTCTTCGGGTTCTACCTAGGACAGGAGCCCAAGACGTCTCCCAAGGCTCTGCCGATGACTGACGTCGACGTCGTCGGCATCAGCAGTCGGAGAGCCGTGCTCGCGCTGAAGCGGCAGTTTATGAAGGTGTCGCCCAACTCGAACCTGAAGCTCATCGTGGAGGTTCAGTCCGTCAACCCTGCGACCCTCGGCAAGGGCCCCAAGATGGTTCCCATCGGCTGGACCATGCTGCCTGTCTTCACCGACGACGACCTCAACCGGGGCTTGTTTCGAGTCCCAGCCTTCATGCCGCCCGTCCGACCAGACCTGGAGAAGGATGACGTGGCAGGGCTGTACAGGATGAAGGGGATGGAGTTCTACCTCCGGTTGGTTCCCCGCCAGCTCCTCCCATTCCACGACAAGTTCACCGTCAACCCCGAGACCACGCAGGTCCAGTACAAGTACCCCAAAGGCCTCGCTCCTCCTGCCGCCGAGCCTCCCAGACCCCTCAAGGATCACTTTGTCACTCCAACCAGCAAAATCGACGCGTCGCCGGGGCAGATCACCAGGAGCTTGTCGAAGCCTCGGCCGGCCTCGAAACTCGAAGATTCTGGTGCTGCCTCCCTTCACAGCGCAGTAGCTCCAGCCCTTGAAGAAGTGGAGCCGGCATGGCCTCTGATCACGTTCTGCGTCAACTTGCAGGAGCTTGACGGCTCTCTCTTTGAGAACTCACACTGCTCGAGCTTGTCCTTCTTCTTCTTCAAGATCAGCCTCGTCCTCCTCCAGGACGGAGCTGCTGAGATGGTGCCCTTCCAGTGCCAAGAGGTCCCAAGAGAGGCCGGGCAGCCGTCGGAGCTTCACTCCGGCACAATGTTCACATCGAGTCCTTGTGAGGTCGCCCAGGGTCCGGCGATCTCGTTGCAGTCTGCGATCTTGATGAAAGACATCCCAGTGAGGGAAAACCTGACGGTGATGATCGAGCTTGTGGGAGAGGTGTTGACGACCGGCGAGGAGAGGACTCGCAAGGAGCAGCCCATCGCCTGGACGTCGCACAGCCTCTTCAGGAGGGAGCTTGAGACAGAGCTGGAGTTGAACGAGGACACTTTCGAGACCCTTCTCCTCGTCCCTCCTCTGAGAGTGGACAAGAGCTCGGTGGACATCATAGAGGCTCAGAAGGAGCAGGCGCGCTTGCTGAGCATGGACGGTCTGTGCAACGAGTCGAGCGACATGTTTCTCAACAGCCCCATCCCCAGGATTGTCTTCTCCGTCTCCTCTGACTTGGGGGCTGTGCTGGGATCCTCCCTGCTACCTGCCGGCACGCAAGAGCTGAGTGATGCCGATCGGGATGCCCTCAGGATCTTCGACGCCTTCGACAGTGAGCCCTGGCTGCCCGCCCCCAAGCCGCCGCTGCTCAAGCAGGTCTTCACGCAGGACGACGGGTTCGACGTGTACGTCGACGCCGCTCGGCATCTGCCAGACAACACGACGCTCTCAGCGGTGACCTGCTTCCTCGCCAACAAGCACATGTCCATCACCGGCCAGTTCTGGAAGGAGGTCGACTGCCGTACCGCCGACCTTCACAACCCGATCTTCCTGGCGCGCAAGGAGTTCCGCAAGGAGGCCGGGCAGGAGTGGGACCCCACGCTGACGCTGGTGATCAGACTCGATGCGGTCGAGAAGCCTCCGGGCGAGAAGGCGGTCGGGGTCGGCATAGTCGGCTTCTCCCTCCTCAACATCTTCCTCGACCCGACGACGGAGCAGCAGCCCGACGACAGCAGCACGCAGGAGATGCTGCTCAATCAAGGGAGCTTCCAGGTCCCCGTCTACATGGTGGGACTGCACAAGGAGCAGCCGCTCTCTGTGCGCGCGATGGAGGAGGAGAAGCGAAGGCTCTGCACGACTCTTCTCATCCGCTTGATTCAGGCTCCTCGGGCCCCGGACGGGCTCTCAGTCCTCTCGTCGGCTAGTTACGGGTCCAACGAAGCGCAGATGAAGGAGGCAGGGCTGCTGGTCTGGCCGAAGCCGTATGCTCTTGGTCACTACTCCAGTGAGTCTTGCAGTCCGACAGAGCAGGAGAGGTACATCTACGAGGCAAGAGAAGTCGAGCCTCTGCCTACCATCGCTGAGTTGCAGACCATCCTTGAAATCGAGTTCACCGAGGAGGAGGTAGATGCGACAAAGAACAAAGATGTGTTCCTCCCGGAGAACTTCGAGGTCAACCTGAGCAACTTCCGGCAAGGTAGAACAATCCACAATTGTTGAGCTCTCTTGTCTTCTGAGATTTTGTTGCAGTCATCCGGAAGTACTTGAAAGGAAAACCAGCGACAAAGCTCATCGGCTCCAACTTCAACGTCCCTTACTTTCCCGAGAAAGGCTTTCACCTGTCTGTTGACGGCTTCGATATCACGGCGAGCGACGTGAACATCCTCTGGGCTGCTTGTCTCGTACGACTTCTCATGACCCTCACGACTGCCTCTGATCGTTGATCCCTCAGGTCTCCTCCTTCCCGCATGGCACGTACTATCACTCGGAGCATGCCATCACCAAGGATGTTGTGATCTTTGACGACCTGGACCTTGACTCGGACGTGCAATGCCCGAGGTATCAAGACGCCATGAAGAGCTTCACCATGCAGACCCTCAACGACAAGAAGATGTCGGCGATGATCATCGATGTTCGGGTGGTCGTGGATGCTGTGAGGGTGAAGAAGAAGGTTCTTGCTCTCGCTCCCTCGTCCCCTCCTGATCTCATCTCAGATGAAGATGTTGAAGGAGAGGAAGACTGTTCAGCTCGGATTCGCGATCATACCAGTGATCCACTCCAACTACGTCATGTCAGGAAACTACAGGGTCCCCGTGTACACTACGAGGTCGCAACCGTTTTCGTCCTACTTTGAGAAAGATCAATCATTGGACTCCGTGAAGGAGGGGCCAACTTCTCATCTGCTAGAGTTCATTGAGAATGGGGTGAAACGACGAGCGGTCGACAGCAGACTCGCTGATGATGCTGCGACAGGTCAACTTTTCCGATGTGTTGAATCAAGCGGCATCGAACAAAGAGATCTTCAGGGTTGAAGGCGCTTCAGTAGTCTGCAGAGTTGCCGATTGGGTGAGCTTATCAGATTTATGACGAGTCATAACTTCGATGCAGACGCGAAGGGAGGAGTACGCTTCCAGGTTCACCAGGGTCGGAGAGCCGAATCGGGTCAACCTCAAGTTGCTTCCCGAGGGCAAGGAGAGGTCTTACGTCTCCACTCCTGCCAAGTTATCTTTCGTTCAAGCGTACAAGAAACAGTGAGTCCTCTTGGCAACCGAGCGTCCCCCTCACAGCGCTGCTTGCAGGAAACTCGTTCCGGAAACCGTTGTTAACGAATGTCGCATCAAGGCGATGAGCGATCTGAACTTGCAAGGATGATAGATGTTGTATTCTTACTGTATGTAGTCTAGTCTGCTGCCGCTGCCATTGCTCTTTCCATCTTTCTATCTAACGCTGCCTTTCAATGTAAAAGTACTTGAAATCCTATTCTCACGCGAACAATTCTAACGAACGTAATGTACAAGGTTCTGAATGATCTGCTGGGGCCTCTCGTGTCCTCGTCAAGTTTTCAAACCTTGACTATGGTCTCTCACTGTTACCCGATCTTTCCGCAACACATCAACGCCTTCAACCCCTCCTTCCAATCTCCAATTTCCGACTTGCTCTCTCCCTAAGTTGCTACAGTCTGTCAGTTGCACTAAGTTGTTGGTTTTCAATCTGACATTCGAACTCAGTTCAACTAGTTTAGAGTCAAGTTTTTGACAAAACAAGAAAGCTTCATCGCCTGTTTGAACTGACATTGAGCAGTAGAAGGAAATTAAAAAGGAATAAAACAAACACGAGATTACGCTGAAAAATTCATACACTACAGTTATCAACGTTTTTCTTGTTCAGTAGTACTTCACTTGTTTTCCTTCCTTGAACTCCTTGAGCTTTTCTTCATAGCGCTGGAAACGAGTGTCATAGCAGATTAACATAAAGAGCACAAGAGATACCGCAATGTTCTGTTCCGTCCAAACAGCAATACACTGGAAGGAGTAAGCTCCAATACCAGCAAGCAGGAAGTGCTCCCATGGTTCTGCCCAATAATTCAGCGAACGAAAGATATCTTGAGGTGATCCAGGAAACAATGTGCAGGACAATTCAAACAATAGGATGAGATTTGTGCATATTCATTATGCAAACTCTCCGTTTCTGCTTCGATATGACCGCTTCCACAGTCTTGGAAGTCACTATAAAAAGCTTGCGAGAGATTCGGAATACATCCAACAATACGAATACAATTCCATACACATACAGTATCATTGACAATGTCCCTTACAGCAACACATAAAGTCCTTCACCCTCAAATCGCGAGCTTTCATCACACAGTTGAAGCATCTTGGTGCTTAATGTCATGAACAACAGCCATAGCAACGAGGTGTGAGAGGGCCGAAACGAGCACATGTCATAGTCTTACGTCTCAAGAGAGAGACTCTTCGCAGTGAGTTGCTGTACAGCTTCACCAGCACCCCAAACGTCGCGCCCATCAACATTTCTCCAGCCATCCTCGCCGCTTCTGCTGATCCCCACCCCACCCCTGCCCTCAATTTTCCTCAAAATCGCCCTACCCACGTGTGGCTGTCTGATCACCCCTACCCTGCGAATTACCCTGATATACCCCCACAACCGGCCTTGCAGACCCCCAAGATCACCACGACGGGTGGTATCTGGCTAGAAACAAAACACCCACCCTGATGTCGTGGGACCCACCCTATTACATTACAGAAACTAATAGATCTATGGGTGGGTACTTGATGGACTGAAGTATACTTTATACTCGTCCAGGTATAGCGCATACTTCCAAGTGTCGGGAGGAGGAATGTTGGTTCAGCTGTGGGGACCGAGCCGGAGGTATGAGCTGAGAGGAGCATGAGGATGAAGACTTGACCCCGAAACACTGCTACACCCATCATGACATGTCTACTCCCATCATGACATGTCTTCTCCCATCATGACGTGTTTCCTTTTACGTAGTCCCGACGATGATGTTGAACCGTACGCCTTCAATTTCAGAGCGTTGATCCGAGGGGTTCCTACATACGAGGAGATGCAGGTGTGAGATCCTTGGCTGAGCTTCGTGACCTTGATCCTTGACATTGGCAGGAGCATGGAAGCAACTGGGTGGTAGACCAGTTAAAGTCGTTGTGCCATGGCCATGTCGCAGGTGTTTGATTGGGAAGGTGTCGAAACAAAGTGACAAACCTGCAGGGTGTGCGTACAATGACTTTGAGGGACCAGGGAGAGCCGGCGGATGGAACATTGATTCCTGAATGACTGGAAAAACGTAGCATGGTTATCATGGAGCCTCCTCTTTGTTGCATTATCAGATACCTACCTAACTGCAATCCGAGCATATACGAGCACAATGAGACTCATCCCAGCAATGATTCAAGGAAAAAACAATAGTTATTTATGTTTTTGAGAACGAGGCGTATCCCAGTACAAACAAGCTTGAATCTGAATACAGCTTCCAGTCAGCTTGAGTGCATAAATCGTGTGCATGTTGTACCTCTATTCTGTGTTGAATGTGAGGCAGCCTTGATCAAAGCAGGCCCAACGCGCACTGCTTTGGGACTGCCCGTTCCAGATATCGGCATAGTTTCTTGTTTGTGTTTGTTTTGTGAGCTGCAAGGAACGTCAATGCAATGCCAGCCCGCAGTCCAAGAAAACTCCTTACCATTGGTTAGGAGCGTCCATGATCCGTGTGATTGCGTTGCCAAGAGATTCGTTTGAATCTCGGATCCTGTTTGCAGACTGCATGCGAGACATTGATACAGAAAGTATTTGCTGCTGAATGGACTATCTTACAAGTCAGAGGGGTGTGTGAGAAGAGGAAAGCACCTCAATGTTCCTGGCCTGCAAACAAGGTCCAAACTCCCCCGCATGTTTCAAGGAGCTCCCGACGCGCTTTTTTCCCTGTCTTGAGGCTTGCCTCTGGTGTTGTCCATCACAGACAGCCTGGAGAGAACGATCTCAAACACACTGACCTCCCTGGTGCTCGGACGATCTTTCAGCATCTCCGTTACATCCCTTGCTGAGTTTTGTGCCGCCCTAAGTCGTGGAATCCATTTGTGCCCATGGAAGCGACTTTCAACATAGTCTGTCATGGCTGCTGCTCAGGAAGAAAATCTTCTTACCTGTTCCGAATGAGAAAGCTCGGATGACGGTCATGGTGCCTACAATCCTATCAGCGCTAAGAACTTCCTGTGGTGCTTTCACCCACATGTTAGTTGAGTTGGAGTTTTCTATCCTCAAGTCTAGGATTTGAACATTATGGTCGAACTTTGCGAACTGAGCACAGCACACAGTATTAGCCCAAGTAAACCGATAGCAACAAATCATTTCGTTAAAATAGCACAGAGGCAGGGGGTTTACCTCTTTCGTTTGACGAAGGACTGATGGTGCAGAACCGATTCTCTGTGGAGTCATTCGAATGTTTCCCTGGAGCTTGTTGGACCGTCCAGTATGTCTTGCAGCGCCGAGCTGAGACTCCGTGCACGTATAATCTGCAAGCACGATCATGCTCCATGGCACTAATGCGATCCTCATGCCGCCTCTCTTCTTTCTGTCCTCTTCCTTGAGATAGTATCTAGTTTCCTTCCAACCATGGAAGCGTCTCACTCCGCCTAGCTTCATCCTCGTGCTCTCTCCCTCTATCTATCCCTCACGCATGGCTGATAGATCTGAAGAAAGTGAGGGAGGAACCAGCATTGGAAACTTCACTATGGGTGGGGGGTGGGTTGAAGGTACAAGCAAACAAATGGGGGTGATGATAGAATGAGGGTGGGGGTACTGGTGGTACCAGACCCGGCCGGGTGTTTTCTCTCTGAATGTGGGGTAGGGGGCACCAGGATCAGTGGGAAATAGGGTATGGGGGCCGGTCCAGGACCACCCACCCCTGATTGTGGCTGTCATGATAGCAGGGCCGGCGAGGGAGGCCCGGGCCACACGACTACGGGTACCTCAGAGCCTCTAAGTCACCTCCCCGTGACTACCGGTCACGGTAAGGACCGTACTGCCGCCGGTACCGTGGTCAGCCCCTGCCGGGTCCGATCGGGGTACCGTAGTACGGGTTGGCGGACTCAGTCTAGCCCAAAAGTTAACAGGTGACTAAAAGTTTCAAAGCCCCCAGCCCTTCTTTACTCAAAGTTAAGTTAAAAATCAGTACAGGCTTCAAGGCTTAATAAAAGTGACCCTGACCGTTCCGAAGGCCCGCCACCGTGGCAAGGACGGTACAACTTAGGCATCTTCAGGCCTGGCACTCCACTGAGGCCTCCCGGGTCCGACCGGGATATTCAGCTCACAAAAACCCTTTCACCCCGGGCCCCGTTATCGGCGATGCCCGCTGTCAGCATCACTGATGATGTAGCCTGCTACAACAATCATGGGCCAATCCCTCCGTGCTCTTACCTCCTACAATGTCTGCTACGATGTACTCTCCGGTCATCACATCCTCTAACCCACCAGCTACGTCCTCATACATGGCTCCATGTCCTCATCATCCGCCACGCCCTTCCCAGGCTCTGTCTGGGCCCTCAGCGCAGCCTCGAGCTCCTCCAGTCCCTGCAAACCATGGTCATTATCCTTCACCCTCTCCTCCCTGCCTCCCTGCCTCCCTGCCTCCCTGCCTTGCTTCTTCAGAAGAGGTCCGCTGTCACCGGCAGATCCTCCTCCCAGCCCCTCCGTGCACTCACCTCCTGCTGCCGCCCTATCACCGACCCCGGACGTATCAGCCGCATCCATCCGATCGCCTCCCTCGCCCTCATGCCGTAGGTACGCATCATGTACGCAGCTGCCGTGACCCCCCCTCGCTCGTCAGCTCCTCTCTCCTCCCGCCACCCTAGCCCGCCTACCTGCCGCGGTCCCCGTCTTCCCCAGCCCGTGCTCGCAGTGCACCGCCCCCGCCCCGTGTGTCCCGTCCACGGCCTTGACCAGCCGCCTCACCGCCACCAGTGACGGCGCCTCCCAGTCCTCGTCGGCGAGGTCGAGCACCTCGATCCCGCAAGCCTGTCCGCCCCTTCCCCGTCAGCCTCAGCTGAGCCCCTCCGGCT